>NW_015540887.1:2709075-2709505 GCF_001515605.1 Sinocyclocheilus anshuiensis
GGCAATTATTATAATTACCAGAAAGTGCAATCAAAAATACAAACGCAAACAAAAATATAACGTAGAAATAGGCAGAAAACGAAATATTCCTTCCTAGCAGAAAGTAATAATTCAAACAGCAGATCTATAAACAAGTATTACGCAAAACACTCACGTGCAGCCGTCTGTCTCTTCTGTTGACTAATCGCTTGGCCCGATTGGATACTTATGCTACAATCAAAATTATTTTTCTGTTTGTTTGCTTGCATTTATTTTAGTGGTTGTAGAAATGAAAAGCAATCAAAGTAATAATAATAAAGGTATTGTTTATTTTTATTTTTTTTTTTAAAAAGGAACCGCCTTCCTAAAATATAATGGCAGCTATATCATTTAATTTAAAGGGGTTATATGATGTTGCTAAAAAGAACATTATTTTGTGTATTTAGTGTAA
>NW_015540887.1:2709635-2721416 GCF_001515605.1 Sinocyclocheilus anshuiensis
TCTAGTCGTGTCCTCTTTTGGAAGGCCAAACAAAGTAGTTTCGCTTTCACAATGAAACACACAGCGTCACACATGGCGGACTAGAGTGAGTGGAGGCCGGCTTGAGTGAGCGGCGGCCGGCGGCCTAGAGTGAGTGGAGATCACTCGGATGTACGCCACAATACAGAATAAATTATCTGTCGCTACTTGTCTTACATCACGACTTTTACAAACCCAGACAAGACATTGTATAGTCTTTTTTTCTCTTACATTCTCTGCAGACCACCTAGAGATCCTTTGAGGGTCCCTGGACACCAGTTTTAAAAACCCCTGAACAAAAGCAATGCCATTATGTAGAATTATTTTTGAAAGTGTAGCATAAACGTTCAAACACTTTTTGTGGCCACTGCATATTCTCCAGTGGTTTCATTACCTACACAGTTAAATTTGACACATCTTGCACTCAACAAGTGTACTTTCCTGTTGATTCCGCCTTCGCCTTACCACAGGTGAATTCACACACCAAACACTTATCAGCAAAGGGAGAGGCAGACAGGGAAAGGTGTTTTCACACACATGTGCTATAACACCTATCCAATTTGTGCAATGTCAGAAAGAGAGAGAGAAAGCGATCAGTGTGGCATAAAAAATGGCCTCAGCTTCTTAACTACAGGCTATGAACCATCTCATTTATCCTCTCCTGTTATTAAACTAACTGTCAGTCTATACGTTTGTGTGTGTGTTAAGAGTTTTTTTTCCTCAGTGGGATGAATGGACTCCCTCAGCCCCTGGTAACCTGGCTGTGAAGTCTGGCCAATTGTTTCGAGACATAATTCATTTCCTCCTCCATTAATTTCCTCCGTGTTGTTTTTAAGAGTGTATGCTGACAGTACACACAGCCTCGGGGTGAACACACACATTGATGCTCTCCTTTCCTGCTCTGACCCCATACACACACAGACATCTCCACCTATACAGACCTGCTGTTATGGTAACCATTAATTTACATGCTGTGTAGGAGGAAGAAGTGTGTGCATGCGTGTTACAGAACAGAATAGCCGTGTATGTTTGATGAAACAGACCTGTAAAACAAAGGTATTATTAAACTCCAGCAGATGTGCATCTCGATCTCTTTCCTTCCCTCTCGTGTTTTCCACCGTGATAAAGCAGCAGGCAGTAACAGGTTGTTTTCTACCTGAATTTGTTTTTGTTTCAGATGTTCACTCCATAGAGAGATCCAGGTGTCTCCAATGCTAATTAAACTCCTGGGCATTCAGTAAGGTAAGAGCAGATGCCAGCAACCGGTCTGTGAAAGCCATCTTCAGTGGCTCCGATAGACAGGAAGGTGATTTATCGTACACATTGCGCGCAGATGTGGTTTTCCATTAAAGAAGTAGTACAGCATGAACATGTGGAAATGTGGAGATCTTGATCATGCTGGACTTCTGAGATGTCGTTCAACGTTTCCTGAAGCAGTAGGACTGATACATGGTTGCTAGGGTTTCTAGCTTATGTCTTGCTAGTAACAGACCATTGCCAACTGATTTTCATTCCATTAGCATGGTTATTCATCTCAATGGCAGTCGCTCAGCTAGCACATGCAGCACCAGAAGTACGCAACCTGGGTGCTGCAAACTTTGCATCGTGATCACATGTTTTTTGACCCTGAACTGTAAGGCCATGTGACTGATCACTTTGGAACCACTGGAAAACAACATAAGTCATAATCACAGATAATGGTGATTGGCTGACAGCACCACAAGAATGTGTCCAAAAATCTTTAGTAATAACTATCGTGCTAGAGCTATTTTGCTATGCTATAGTGCATTGGCTGTGATGTTAATTGTAGTAGACGAGAAAAACAGTCTATTTCAAATTTATTTCTTGCTGGGGTTTTTTTTTTCAAAAATTTGTATTTTCTGAGAATGTTGAGCTACTTTTGAATGGTCATCAATGAAGAAACGTATTGGTGTAGATACATGCAGGGATAATTAACCAAAGCTGTATTACTTTTCTAAGTGATCAGACTTGTGGTTTTTATATGGTTGATAGTTAAATGGATGAAAAATCCCATAGACGTATAGTAAAGGATGGACAGATCCAACATTCTGCTATTGGAGAGTGTTGTTATAAAAACTTCAGCAGAGCTAGTGTATTAAATCATTAACTGGATGAGCGATCTATCAATATACACTTTAAACTTGCTCATACTGCCAGCAGTATTCATTCAGATTATACCAGCGATTCACAATTCCAGTCCAAGATTGTCATCATGAAACAATCATGGCGATTTCTGTGATCGTGGCTCCTAATCAGTGGTCCTGTGTCGTACAGTGAGAGAGGTTCAAAGATGGCCATTGTCATGGTCTTGCGACCAAAGATAGCCTACGATACAGTGTGATCATCACACAGTGTGTTTGCTGGTACGATCCATGTTAACTGACCAACCAATAAAAATGCCACATGAAATCAATGCGACATGGCGCTAAAACATGAAACTGCTATCTCAAGCTCTCGTCTTTTGCCGCTTCCACTTTTTTTCAGCACACATAAAAACTACAACTGCTAAAGTGTGATTTATCATGCTTTTTGTTTACCACTAGCGCGTGCTGATGACATTTATTATTTACTTTTATAGTAACACGCGTCGTAGCATACGAATCAATAGGTGTCATCATCATACAAGCTACACACATGTTGTAGCTAAGTTTATTAGATCCATGTCACACAGTGTGACATGCAATGATCTTATAGGATTGCTAAAATCGTACAATGTGTCTCAGGCTTAACACCTGATTCAGATCATCAGCTCGTTAGAAGAAAGCTCCATGCATGAACTGTGTTCCGATTGACATGGTCCCTACACAGTGTTCATTGCTCCCTACTCCCTGAACACGGGAAATCCTTTGAAGTTGTTGGAAACTCAGAAGCGAAGACAATGAGACTCTTGGGTATTGTCAGCAAGCTTCTTTATTGAGAATGCTACAGTCATCAAAAGTCTAAGGCAATGATACATTGTAGTTCAGGGTTCCTCAAATCTTGCACTGGAGGGCCAATGCACTGCAGAGTTTATCTCCAACCTTGATCAAACTCACCTACCTGTGATTTTCTAATGATCCTGAAGCCATTGATTAGCATGCTCAGGTGTGTTTAGTGTTAGAGCTAAACTCTGCAGTAAAGTGGATCTCCTGGGCCAGATTTGAGGATCCCTGTTGTAGTTTATGTACATTTAGGGGGCAGTGCTTAGAAATGGAGGCAAAGCACCACAACAACCTTAAAGGGGTCATATGACAATGCTAAAAAATAACATTATTTTTTAAGGTAAAAAAACAAACAAAAAAAACATTATTTTCCACATACATTATTGTTGCTCCTCTCTGCCCCGACTTTCTGAAATGATAGGATCAGTAGATTTAAGACAGATTCTTAAATTTGTAATCCCACAAAGTTTATTTCACTTCAGAACATTCATTCACAGATTTGCGCTACGCCACTGCCTGCAGCGTCTTCACACACAGACTAAACTTACTAGAGAAGTGTGAAGTATGACATAATATACTTCTGTAAATATATAAGCCTACATTTTAAATTCACATCTCATGCACTTTAATGATCTTTAAATGGAACATAATATGCTCGCTTGGAACTGGAATCATGGCAGAATATCCTTACGGTCGAATAGAACAAATGTCTGTGATAAGAGATGTATACAAAATGTGCAGAGCAGGGGGAAATTGTTTCAATGTGAACTGCATCAGGTAGTCAACAAGAAATTAATGTATGAATTAAACTCACTAAGATTGTCAACGGTTTCTTTTCCACATGTCATTTTATTATAGCCATCTATATGTTTTATTATATCCATCTATCTATCTGTCTATACAGACATATCATATAAAACAGCAAAATCACTCTGCTCCACTGACACAGTCTACACTCCTATCAGTTGTCGCTTACAAAGAATCGCTTCACATTTACATAAAGGTAAACATTTCTCAACTTTGCTGCACCACTGGACATGCCTACATCTTGTCGCCAAAGGGTTGCTGTCGCTCATGTTGCCATTCTCTTTTGAAAATCAATGGGATCATGTCACTTTGCACTGAAGCAACCTTTCAGAACAACCCTAAAACTGCTTAGCAGCGCACTAAGAAAACTCAAGGCAGAGTGTTTTGCATGGGCAACCACCACTCACATTTTCTTCAGATTTGTTTATGAACACCATATAACAAAGAGTTACTATCTGTAACTCTTTCTAGTCTAGCCTTTCTATCTAGTCTCTATCTGTTGATCAGAGGGCTAGTCATAATCCTTGAGATATAATACAGAAAAATGCATCAGTTATGGTTTATGTAGGTGAGAGGTCACACTCTATCTATCAGATGATTTCATCCTCCTCAAAAGCCTTCAGTTGGCTCCACAGTGATGAAAGCTGCTTTTGATATATGTTTGATCCCAACTAAGCATGTGAGGTAACTTATGACCTTTTGACTGTAAAGACTCAAGTCTCGCTTGCTTGAGTAACTTCAGAACGGCTCCATCCTGCCTGGCAACAGTGACAGACAGACCATAGAAATGGATTTTATCTTCTAAATCAAACCACTCTGTTGACCCAGACAGCCAGACAAGAGGATCATACCACACAATCTGGCTGGTCATTATGAGTAACAAGAGATTAAAATCAAAACAGCAGCAGCTGTCAACCAGCAAATCGTCACCACAGGCAAAAGTCAGTCTCTGTTACAACATTAAATCAATAAGTAAATTGATAAATCATGTTTTTGCAAATAATTACAGAAGAACAGAATATAAATAATCCACAATGAGAAAAAACTGAGTGGAAAGGATAGTGATTCTAATCAGTCTGCCCGGCTCCATTAGATGAAATTATGAGTATTAACATTTGTTTTACAATTTAGAGTTAATTTAATCATGGTGGGGAAAAACTAAAATGGTTGAAGTATAGAAGACTTTTGAATTAAATCCCATAAATGTGCACAAATGTTTTTTTTCCCCCTCCATTTTAATATATTTATATTTTAATAGCAATTGTCCAAATATCCACTATGCCTGTTAGTATAAAGGACTGGGTCTGATCTGCCGTGCAGGACAATATAGCATTAGAAGAATAGCTAATGGCTAATAGTGGCTTGTTAGCTCTCCACTGAGATGAGTCAGGGCTGCCCACAGGTGGTTCCATTAAACTGTCTCAACAATAATGACAACACATCTAATAAACAGTGGCTCCTCAGTGAACATCTACAGCCAGAGCTTACACATTCTCCCGCTGTGTGCCCAGAGCAGGATACTCTAAATCAGTTCAATTAAATGAATAGAAAGCTATATTGATATGATAACAGTATGCATGCATGCAGCTGTGCATGATTGTGTATGTGCAACTCATTTGTCCCAGTTGTAGGCACTCCATTAAACACTCTGTGGGGTGGACTTTTTTATGTGATATTTCAAAGGTCTGTGACTCAGAAAGCAGGTGGTAAACAGAATTTTATTTAAAAGAGATGTCATGGCAGCGTTAGTTCATCAGATAATGGAGAAAAGCATTATACTCAGCCATATATACACCTTCACTCTTATCGGCCTGCAAAATTATGAATTGCACCATGCAAATAGTGTTTTTTGGGTGTGTTTGTGGCATTATCATTACATTTGCATAATTCCTTTAGTGCATTGGGTATTAAAACAACAGGAGCAGTTCAAGTGAACTCCCCCGTGTGCTGTACCTTTAAGGAAAATGTAAAAATTCTTCATTGTGCTCTTAGACCCCTGTCATCTTAGATCAGAGAGGTCAGATCTAAGTGGATTTTAACCACAGTAAAAATAACCCAAAACATTTTCTCATTAGCAAACTGCCTGCGGAGTGAGAATCGCGAAAATGCTGGATTAGAGAGAAGGACATCTAATTGTGATTTTAGGTCTGCCTGCTGCCGCCGGCAACTACCCCCTCTGAGATTTCTGCTGGAGGTCAGAAGAACATCTTTGACAATAGGTGGGAAAAATGAAAGAAAAACAGAATTGTTTTACCACCAAAAAATCAATGCAGTGACCTCCCTGTTGACCAGATGATGCCCATGCGAAATCTCATTCACATTCTGCAGCACAAGGCATGTCTGGGAATGTGGAGTGTGTCCCTGTAAAAAATACAACCTTTCCAATTGATTTTTCCTTTGGTGGTCCTCTTTGCACCATAAGCAACATTTTGAGTCAGAATGCCATTCAGGTCTTTTTATTGTGTGAAATATATCAAGCAAAGTAGGGAGATTTTAGTGCAATATCATCCCTGTGAGGATTTTATACAGGTGGAAATGTGGTTTTGCAGGTAGATAGGTCTTAAGAACTAACACTCTCTGCCACTCCCACACACATAGACATGAAAATAACATCAGAGGATGAAAGGATGGGCTAACAGCTGGATATGAATGATAAAGTGTTCTCTCACCTTCTTTCGAACATCCTTAATCCAGCCTGAATTGACTGACAGATGAGGGTGGCGAGGCTGGGCTCTGTCTGACCAAAACAAAGACTGAGTGAGATACAGAGTATGCATGAACATTTAACTGTTCTAACTGCTTTGTTGGTAGAGCTGATGCTGTTGAAGATCGTAATGATGATAGTGATGGCAGTGCTGATGATTACGTGACAATGATAGTGATGATGGTGAGATGACAAAGATATTTAAGTTAATGATGACAGTAAAGATAACGTGATGCTGATGGTGCTGAGATGAAAATAATAGTGCTGGTACAATAATTTTGTTAAAAATAATTATATGTTATTTATATAAGTTATTTATAATTATTATTAAAAATAATTATGAGGATGATGGTAATGTTGACAGTGCCGATGATGAGGTAATGATGAAGATGATGATGCTAATTATGAGAATGACAGTGATGATGATGTAATGTTTAAGATGATAGTGATGATGGCAGTTACAATAATGGCAACGTAATGATGACAATAATGATGATAAAACAGTTAACAATGATGAAGTAATGGTAGAGATGATCGTATCATAATGATAGTGATATGACAATAATGAATGACAGTGATGGTAATGATGAGGATGACAATAACGATGACAATAATGATGATAAAACAGTTAACAATGATGAAGTAATGGTAGAGATGATCGTATCATAATGATAGTGATATGACAATAATGACAGTGATGGTATTGATGAGGATGATGATAATGATGCTGGTAACAATGACAGTGATGGTAATAATGATGAGGATGACAATAACGATGACAATAATGTTGGTAACAATGATGGTTATGTAATGATGATGGTGATATGATAATAATGATGGTGATGGTAATGATGAGGATAATGATGACTGATGCTGGTAACAATGATGGTGATTGTAATGATGATGATGGTGATATGACAATAATGATAGTGATGGTAATGATGAGAATGATGATGATGACGATGATGGTAACAGTGATGGTGATATGACAATAATGATAGTGATGGTAATGATGAGGAGGATGATGATGATACTGGTAACAGTGATAGTGATATGAAAATAATGATAGCAATGGTAATGACGAGAATGATGATGATGACAATGCTGGTAACAGTGATGGTGATACGACAATAATGATGGTGATGGGAATGATGAGGATGATTATGATGACAATGATGCTGGTAACTGATGGTGATGGTGATATGACAATAATGATAGTGATGGTAATGATGAGGATGACGATAATGATGACAATAATGCTGGTAACAATGATGGTTATGTAATGATGATGGTGATATAACAATAATGATAGTAATGATGGTAATGAGGAGGATAATGATAACGATCAGATGATGTTAGTAACAATGAAGGGGATGTGATGGTATTATGATGATAGTGATGGTAATGATGACAATAATGATGATGATGATTGTAGCAATGGTGGTAATGTAATGATGGTGCTGATGAGATGACAATGATGGTCATGTAATGATGAGGATGATGGTAATTATGATGATGTGACTATGATAGTGATATGTGACCCTGGACCACAAAACCAGTCTTAAGTAGCATGGGTATATTTGTAGCAATAGCCAAAAATACATTGTATGGGTCAAAATTATAGATTTTTCTTTTATGCCAAAAATCATTAGGATATTAAGTCAATTTCATGTTCCTTGAAGATATTTTGTAAATTTCCTACCATAAATATATCGAAACTTAATTTTTGATTAGTAATATAAATTTCTAAGAACTTAATTTGGACAACTTTAAAGGCGATTTTTTTGCACCCTCAGATTCCAAACTTTCAAATAGTTGTTTCTCGGCCAAATATTGTCCTATCCTAACAAACCATACATCAATGGAAAGCTTATTTATTCAGCTTTCATATGATGTATAAATCACAATTTAAAAAAATTTACCCTTATGACTGGTTTTGTGGTCCATGGTCACATATGACAATAGTGATGGTGAAGGTAATGATGACAGTAAAGATGATTCTGGTAACAATGATGGCAATGTAATGATGCAGATTATGGTAATTATGACAATGTGATGATAGCGATATGACAATAACAATAGAGTTGATGTCGATGATGGTGGTAGCAGTGATGGTGATGTAATTGATAATAATGGTGTGAAATGAAAATAGTGATGGTAATGATGATGATAATGATGAAGATGATGGTGAGACGATACTGATGATAATGATACTGATTAGGGTTATGGTAATAATGACAATATTGATGATGATTCTGGTAACAATGATAGTGTTACTGATACTGATACTGTTATAAGGAATACTGATAGTGATACTGTTATAAGGAAGGTGATGGTAATTATGATGATGGTGATATGACAATAATGATGGTGACGGTAATGATGAGGATGATGGTAAAGATGACAGTGTTGATGCTGATGCTGGAAAAAAAGATGGTGATGTAATGATGACTATTGGTTATAATAGGGATGAATACAATGTACAACTCCTCTATTGATAGCATTGGTGCCTGTAGGTGGTCTTGTGACTTTGAGAGCATGTAGTTCTAGTTGTCCTGTCAGTCCTGTGTCATGAGACTCAATATGAACATAAAGATTAGTTCCCTTCAGCCTTTCCGCCAAACGCAGCAGCCACAAATCTATGGCTGTGCTTCTCATGGATCTTCAAGTCGTGTGAGGGCTTCTTCTGTCCTCACGATTCATTCTTTCACTCTCTCCGTAATACTATTAACAGCCACCTCATTCACAGCAAATCTCATCCATATCATCATAATTCAATGATCTGATATCAATCTGCATGACTCCATTTTAAATTTAGACTGGGAACATAATGACTTTCTGTATGTGCATATAGGCATGTGATATTTTATTTTTATTACATCAAATAAAATTAGGATTCTCATTCCCAGTTTATTGTTTCTTCCCATTCTCACAGACTTCCTCACGCTTCCTCTGATGGATTTGAACAATTTCTTTGGCATTTCTAATATGTGGCTGCTCTATCCCATCGCGCTGTGTGCTGTACACTAAATCCACATGGCGTCTGACTTATTAGCCTCTTCGGTTTCTTATGAGCTCTACATTTCACTGCGGCTCACCGTTGGCGCATTCATTAAGGTCTACGCAGCGCGCTGGCACCGTATGCCACTGAGGGGCAGTAAGGATTAACAGCAATGGAGCTACAGGTCTTAATTTGAGGGCAGACTGTCTTTATGTTCCCCCAGTGTGCACGTCTGAGCACACACAAACACGAATATGTCATCGTATGTGCGGAAAGCAGAGAATGAGACCCTGAAGCACCGTGCCTGTTTAGGTGTCCATTAGTGGGGACAAATCCGCATGTAGCCCGCCGTAATGGCAACTGACTCGTAGATTGATGAGACAGTGCAGTTGCTTTTTAAATATTTATGTCTGCAAGCCAAAGAGGGCTGGTACATGTCTGTGGAAAATAAAAGGGCAGAAAGAGAGAAGACAGCAGACTTTTCTCAGGCCGGTCAGGATGGCGGGAATAATTCCCCGTTCCGGCATGTCAGTTCTTCAGCTCTGTCGCTTCCAGGGTCTCCGCCCCCCTTTCTCCTCACTCCTTACATGGTGTGCTCTCTCAAAGGGATTTTCATGTTCATGGAAGCGCTGCTATGGATGTCTGGAACAAAAGATAAAGGATCACCTCCTCTTCATAAAACACATTTTAAGGACTTTCGAAGAAGCCAACAGAGGGACTTTTTCATGTGTGCTTTGTTTAGTGCGGCCTAGTTCGCAGTTCCCAAAGACACGCCCTACACATAAGGACAGACAGAAAGCCCCAGCTGCTCTCTCTCCCTCTCCTTTCCTCTCCTTCTTGCCCTTCCCAGCCTGCCAACGCACCTGCCCTTTTCATACCGTCCGCTAACCGCCATTCTTTGCAGCTGGCCTGATCAAAAGCGGATCCTGCCTTACATTAAGGATTATGTTCCCCCACTGGGGGAAGTTGTGGCCTAATGGTTACAGAGTCAGACTCGTAACCCAAAGGTTGCAGGTTCGAGTCTCGTACCGGCAGGGATTGTAGGTGGGGGGAGTGAATGCACAGCGCTCTCTCCCACCTTCAATACCACGACTGAGGTGCCCTTGAGCAAGGCACCGAACCCCCAACTGCTCCCCGGGCGCCGCAGCATAAATGGCTGCCCACTGCTCCGGGTGTGTGTTCACGGTGTGTGTGTGTTCACTGCTGTGTGTGTGCACTTTGGATGGGTAAATGCAGAGCACTAATTCCTAGTATGGGTCACCATACTTGGCCACATGTCACGTCACGTCACGTCATTAAAAGCACAGTTCCACCAGAATGCTTTGTGGTCTTTCCATGTGTCTGTCTTTGACCAACTGACTCGACAGGACTCGTGCTGCCAGAAGACATGTTTGTGATTTTGAGGTCATTTGTTTCCCATGGAGAATCGTTCAGGCCAGTGGACATACTTTTTCAAAGGAATGATGTTCTGGAAAATGCCTGCAGCAGTTCGGCCCTTTGTATGGTGTATTGTGTCCACTAGGATGTGCCAGACTGGATATAATACGCGAGATTAGGACCTTCACAGGGGGGTCTGCCATTCTCATGGTCAGACTGGATCTAATGGAGGTGTTTGATGCTCTCGCAGATGGTCAGGGTGAGATTAGGGACATACCCCAGAGGTGAATGGAAGGATTGGAGCTTCCACACTCTTGGAAAATGAGGGATTTGGCTCATGGATTGGGATCATACTGAATTTTCTAACACTGCATAGAGGGATTTAAGAGAATTGTTTCTCGCTAGACTATAAAACTGTTGTCAAGGAATGTGTTATTTATCCTAAAGACATTTTTTCTGATCACTACAAGCACCCCCAAGATAGTTCTGACCACATGACATCCTGTTTGCCATACAATATGCAGCACAAACATGTCGACCTCACGGGACTTGACTAATTGTTTGGATGGTGTTCATGTGTGAAACTTAACTTCTTGCCACGTCTGGCAGATCTGCAAAACACTCAACTGGGACTCTGCAGTCAAGCTCCAAAGAAACCGCCAATGAAAATAAGCACACTCCCATACTTACTCCAACAACTGCATTTAGCATAACACTGTGACACCAGGATACAACAGCAACAAAATATGCTATAGTAATTTTCTACACTTAAAAAAGTGCATATAATAAAATTGTGTGTGTGTTTAAATATTTTTAATAAAGCCTATTATGCTTGAGCTAGTTTAGGGTCATAGGGTCAATGACACAAGTCATTCTGATGGACAATGACTTAAATACAAATCTTCTATGATGAACAATGGTTTTTTTGGGGG
>NW_015540887.1:2721466-2733416 GCF_001515605.1 Sinocyclocheilus anshuiensis
ATAAATAAATATATTCTTTAAAAAATCTGATAACGTTGACCTACTGTAGATAATGTGACCTTTTTATGACAGAAAGTTCAGGTTCAAAAATTACATGTGGTAGAAAAAAGCGATAATTATTAATTAATAATTTAATAATTTATTATTAATTAGATATTTGCAACAATAGGAAGTATAAAGCATATTTTAAGGCTCCGTTTTAAAAAAAAACATGATTATGATATGTATAGTCTGTAAAGAAAATATACGTCATTATATACATTTTTTTTTTTATTAGTTATAAATGTATTTTTTTTCATATGAAACCTACTTAAAAAGATTTATTTCTCAGAACTTGGTATATGCATTTTAATCTAGATGTTTCCTTTTCATTGTCTTGGAAAGTAATTTCTTCATCTTTTCTGTATCACTCATATTTGCCATTGACCCACTAAAGGGGCGGTCACACTGCACTTTTCGTTCCATTGACTTCCATTCATACGCATGTGAATGCGTCAGACCGAAAACGCAAGCTCATGCGAAAATTTCGCATTTTGCTGCGTTCCAAAGTTCAAGTTTGGTGAACTCTGACCTGCGAATTCGCATCACGTGAAGACGTGTGACCAGTAGAAGAGCGATATGTCACTGCGTGACCTCTCTGTACAGAAATTCAAAAATGGAGGAAGCGCTCATTTTAGCCGTAGTGCAGCGTCCTATTTTATATAATATATCTTTAAAAGATTATAAAAATCAAATAAAAAAAGAAGCTGCATGGTTCGTGGTGTCAATGGAAACAGAAACAGATGGTACATGTGAATGCGTTTTTTGCACATTTTACACGCCACCTATCTCTCAAATGGACCCTTGACACTCCTAATTTAGATTGTAGATAGAGTGTCAATAGTCCATTTGAGAGATAGGTGACGGTAATGCACTTATAAGTCTGCGATCCGCCGTAAAGCAAGAAGAAGAAGAAGACGTCTCACACGCCTGCTGTTGAGAACACACTCAGGAGGAGGACGTGCTGCCGCTCAGGACAGTTCGGACATTGCGTGAATCAGAGGTAAAAGAAACGATATAAATACTGTTCAGTTTCTTGCACAGACCGATCGTTTTGTGTCTTTACACATCAATTTATCGTCACGAGCTGCAGGGTTTAATTTGGTTTTGTTTGTGTATGTTTTTTTTTTACTCTCAAAGCCATGATTCCCATTCACCTCCATTATAAGACTGACAGACTGCAACGGTTTGTGTTAAAAATCTTCGTTTGTGTTCTACTGAAGAAACAAAGTCACCTACATCTTGGATGCCCTGGGGGTAAGCAGATAAACATCAAATTTTCATTTTTGGGTGAACTATCCCTTTAAACAAATAAACTTATTTCACTCTTAGCAAAAATCCTGCTTCTCATTTCACGATCAATTCCGAGAAAGTTCACCGAAAGTGTATGTACACGTGAGACAGGTCAATAAGCGTGTCCATGGGGGGCTTATCTAATTTAAAATTAATCAGTGTTTTTGACTACATGCTGTGCACCTCATGAAAAAATGACATTAGTGAGAAAGAGAAGAGGTTAGAGATCCGCCTTCCTCACTGCAGTCAGGTGGCTTTATTATAGAATATGGATATTGTTAAAGCCGGTTAATCCTTGCCTGAGGAAAGGCAAGCAGACAGGAGGGATTGTATTCAGTCTGTCATATTCCTCTCAGCCTTCTTTCATTTTTAGTGCACTTAAATCTCATTTGTGGCCAAGCATGGTCTCAGTTTTTTATAAGTAACCCTGGCCGCGGGTGACACAGACCATAATATCACCCACAACTCATTTTGACGGTCTCAAGACAAAAAGTTCTGTCTTTTATACAGTTATATTACAGTAATATCTTTGGGGGATGAATTACAGTGCAAGCCACCAAAGAGCACTGCAAATATGGCTTCTGTAAAATTCCAGGAGAGATTCACAGTGTTTGAGCTTATGGGAAAGTTGGTGTTGCACTATGATGAACCTCCTCATAGATGCACGATGCAGTCCGTCAGGTCTCTAGAGGTGTTATTAGCAGTGTCACCTACTCTAAACTGTTGAATTGTCACATCAAACGACCTGCAAAAGGCTGCAGCTCCTCTCATCTCTGTTTCTTTTAGGTAATCGACACTCAGTAACGGTTGTTATGGAAACAGAAGCTGGTAACCACTTTGTCACAGTTGAAGAGTAGACCAGGAAAAAGCACGGTATGGGTAGAAGCTGTCCTTTTGTTGTACATTGATCTGAGAGCACTTTTTGATGTTTTCCCTCATACGGATAGGATTTGGATGTATATGTGGGGAGCTCATCCTGGATCTGTGTAATGCAAGAACACTCTGCTCGGAGCCAAAACACTTTGGCGCTTTTCAGCTGTTTTTATGGCAAATTGAAAAATCGTAAGAAATCGTGTCACATCAAATTTGTTAGCAGTATGCTCAAGGAGGATGCAAGCGAGCCAAAGACATATAAAAGGAAGAATGGCGAACGCTTGTCTCCAAAGCAGCAGCATGCTGGGAACTATCTTTAACACAATAGAAACGTCAGCTTCTAGTCATCACAGCCACTGTCCTGCTGTTAGGACCAGAACGGTAGTTAAGTCTGAATGAAATCCTGTCTGTCTCATGTGAAGTTTGTCTGTTTTTGTGGCTCAAGCGCAGCTGTAGGCTTACAGTAGGTGCTGAGAGACACGGCCATCATACAAGCGCTGTAGGTATATCCTCTCTGCAGGCTCTCTGATCTAAAGATAGGCCTGCCTGTTCTAATTGAGCAAAGGAGCTCTGGTGATCAAACTTTAGGTGTATGACTTCCTTTTGTTTTGTGTATTACCTGCTGGGAATCAGTGAGTCAGAGCAGGAAGACACAGACACAGCTGAGTCTGTTTCCTGTGGGATTGTTGAAGGACATGAACTCTGATGCTGTTTCTCATGTTGTGAATCAATGTACCCTACCATTTAAAAGTTTGGCGTTGGTAAGATTTTTCTTGTATGTTTTCGAAATAAGTTTTAAGTCTCAATAAGTCATTTATTGATCACAAATGCAGTGAAAATAGTAATATTGTGAAATATTATTACAGTTTAGCCTAATTGTTTTCTATTTTAATATAGTTTAAAAATAAATTAATTCCTGTGATGGCAAAGCTGAATTTTCAGCATCATTACTCCAGCCTTCAGTCTTACATGATCCTTCAAAAATCATTCTTTTTTGTTTTTTAAGATTTATTTTTGCCTTTATTATGATAGGACAGATCAGAGCTGACAGGAATTTAAGTGGGGGAGAGATAGGGGGGCGGGATTCGAACTCGGGACACCCATAGTGCAACGGAGCTGTATGTCGGCACTAGGGCTGTAACAGTTCAACTTACTCACGGTTCAGTTTGTATCATGGTTTTAGAGTCACATTTTTGGTACGGTTCAGTATGTGCTATGTTTAGGGAAAAAACTATATTGTCAAATAAAATTAAAGAAAATAAGAACAAATAATCTAACTACAAACAACAGCACAAATAAATACAATAAAGCAAAGATACAAATAAAATAAACAGTGCTTTTCAGGTGTTTTAGGTAAGACTAACAGTTTTTAGGTACAGAAATTGAATAAAGTAATCAAATGTAAAATGACATTGCATATTTGACTGTATAAATTAAATATTAATCTTTATTAAAATTACAAAAGCTATTCCGTAAAGAGCAGTGAGTGATTTCCTTGTCTTTGTTGTTTGATTAACATTGAAAAAGTGCTATCACTTTAAGAGAATGCACGGATCCAGTACATTGATACAGTACGTTCAACCGACTATGTCTGCTAGGATACTTACCAAGACGGGTATTTTGACATCATTTTTGTGTGAATTTGTCTATTCAAGCACAAGACTTAAAAGAGAGCTCAATATTTGCCCTCGTTCTGAGATGCTGGTTTGCGCGCTTCAGATGAGCACATACACAATTCTTCTCACGGTGCAGGCAGTTCGATTTTTTTTACAGATTTTTTTATTTTATTATTATTACAGTCTGGAAACTGTGATACATTTGGTTCAGCATACTTTAACAGAAGGTTCAAAAGAACAGCATTTACTTGAAATAGCAATCTTTTATGACAAACATTTTTACTGTCACTTTTAATCAGTTTAATGTGCCCTTGCTGAATACAAAAATATTAATTTATTTTAAAATAATCTTATTGACCCCAAACTTTTGAATACTTAGTGTAGCTTGAACTTCTAACACATTTCCATATATTTAAACCCATTCCACCGGTTTTCACCAAAATTATGCCCAGACATCTGCTGCACATAACACAGCACTGTCCCTATGCGAGAAAATTCAGTACAGAGACAGTAATGAAGACTGACACAAAGCTCAAATGGCCAATCTGTTTTAGGATTGTCATGGCAAAGTTATGGATATTGACATATTAAAATGTGCATCTCAAATGTCACCTTGGACTTTCAAAATCCCAGTCATTTCAAAGATGTCCATGAATAAATAAACAAATCAACTAGATGGGGAAATACGAATGAGTTGGCCTACTGTGTATTGCATTGTTGTTATTAACGGGCGGGATTCAATAGCGTCGTCATCTTGGCGGGCGGAGTGACAGCACCGAAGAGCGAGCGCGAAGGACGGCAGCACGCCAGTTTTATCACCATCAGCCACGCAGGTTCTGCCAATCAGCGCCGCGCAGGGGATCGGCTGTCACTCACACAGACTGACAGGAAGCAGCGCGGGGTTGACTTGGCAGCAGCTGGATGCTCGCGATGGCTTTTGAAAGGTACAGTGTCTGCTCCTCAGAGTCCAGCGTGCTGGTGGCCAAACCTGACGTACCGGTGACACACATGAATGAAGCGGCTTCTAGAGTCTGTCCTATGGGAAAGAGCAGGCAGTTCATGTGGAAATGAAGCACTGAGCTTCTTTTCAGCGTGGCGTGTTACCTCTACTGTAAATAATGTGACCGGTTAATCTGCCAGCGTAAAAAAAAAAATAACTCAATGAGCTCAATTACAAGAGGGATGGATTTCTGCCTGATTTCAAACCGGTAAATAGTACACTCATTTACTGACAGGAGCTTCTGACCCCAAATGCATCATTTCCACTCCATTGCACTTTTAAATTACCATAGATTACCATATTCATGCACCGTATTTACATGCTTGCACAAGTTACATAGAAGAATTTCCATCTCTGCCGGAAAAACCAACTTGGTTGGTTAATAACCGGTCTGAACTGGAGATTGACTGGTCTAAGCTGGTAGACCATCTTGAATCAAGAACAAACTAGCTACAAGTCTGTCATACTAGCTTGAAATTGGTGACCTGGTTTTTGAAACAACTAGTACAGACCTGCTAGAAACCAGCTACCATGCTTCAAAATACAGCTGCTAGATTTTGCACTAGGGATGGTATAACCATAGATTGTCTTATTATTGGGAGTTGCGAGGGTCTATAGTACTTACCATTGGAAAAAGCATAACGGCTAACTTGGATCACGTGAGGCACCTCAGGCAATCATTCAATAGCCTCTGGTCTACTTCCATGCATACCACCAAAGCCAATAGCATTTTTGGCTAAAGGTTGCATGCTTGCCTTCCAGTGGCATTGGCACAACCATGACACTTGTACAAAAAAATCATGGTATTAGTATGGTACCATGTTCAGAACACAAGTGTAGTACTATAGCACTTTTGGTCTGACTTTAAGCCTGGGATACACCAAGCCGACAGTTGGTCATTGGGCAATGTTTGGTGGTTTTTGAGCATCGGTCAGCTTTAGTTTTCTCAGTGTTCCAGACTGTTGGCTCTAGTCAGACACCGTCAGCTGTTTTTCGGCCAATTCTTAGCAGACATGATTGAAAAAAAAGCTACACCAATCATTCATTAATGAGCGCTGCTGGTGTAAACAATGGTAAAAGTAAGCACTGCTTGCTTTGTATATCCACAGTTCAAGCTCTTCCGGTTTCCCTGTTTGAATACCGAATTCAGACTACTGCCACCTGCTGGTATGGGAGAGATATGTTCTCTCACGCAAGCGCAGAGCGAACACTCTAGTTGGCCCTCAGCTGTAGTCTGTCCGGAGTGTTCTAGTGCAGGAGTGCCCAACCCTGCTCCTGGCGATCGACTGTCCTGCAAAGTTCAGCTCTAACCCTAATCAAACACACCTGAAGCAACTAATTAGGGTCTTCAGGATCACTTAAAAATTAAAGGCAGGTGTCTTTGATTAGAGTTGGAGCTAAACTTTCCAGGACAGTCAATCACCAGGAGCAGGGTTGGGCACCCCTGTTCTAGTGCAACTTTTTTTTTTTGCCTTAATGCAGGCGATGTGATGCCACAGTCTGCTTTCCTCCTTGCTAGTTCTTTAGCATTGGTTTGATTAGTCCCTACCATTAGACACAGTCACATTACACTTTTCATCCAAATGTCTTCCATTGATATGCATGCAATAACGGGAGACTGGAAACCCAAGCTCATGCAAGCCTCACATTTTGCTGGCTAACAAAGTTCAAGTTTGGTGAACTCTGACCAGTGAATTCGTATCATGTGAAGTGTGACCAATGGAAGACAGCATGACCTCTTAGCTAAATAAAAAAAAAAAAAACTTTAAAGATGCTGGTTTGCAACATTGCAGGAAGATGTTAAATGTTATATTTTTCCATTTTGGATTAATATTGTTTGTTACATGTTGAATTTATGTTTCTAGGAAATGCGACTGAGAATGTGGTGTCAAGACCTCTGCAGTGTCTGAAGTCTAGTGTGACTTTTTAACTGAGTTTTTAACTGCTGTATCTGTGTCACATTAGCAAAATGTTGCAGGCAAAAACATAGAACAGAAGTCACATTCAACCCAAGCAGCTTTTTGTTGCTCAAAGAGGCATATCCATGTTACCAATTTGAATCTGTTGCGAAATCTGCAGGAGGAATTTTTCTGCTCTCACCCAAAACTCCTAATAGTGCGGATTTCACCCATGAAAATTTGCTGAGCAATAGTACATGTGGCTGCACCTTTATTGTTTTCCTTCTCTATTCTTCATTGTTGATCTCACCATGAAAATTATCTGCTCTACCAGAAGAACAGATGTGTGATGAGAAAAGTGCTGATATAATGTATGAGTTTCTCTAGGAGAAGTGCTCGGCCCCAAAAAGCTCCCAGCCTAAGCCACTGTCTGCTAGCCAGAATAAATCATTAATTGGATTGGAAGTCCCTTACAAATAAACAAACACATAACGGTTCTCCTCCACCATCTCCTCTGTTCTTCTGGCACCCAGACGGTTTTTCTCTGCCTTTGTTACAAAAGTTTCTGGCCTTAACTTAGGCAGAGGTCTGAAAGGAGTCAGATGGCTCACATGGGATCAAACACACACTCATGATGAATGAGTATAGAGCTAATTTGGAGGCTTTCTTTCCATTAATTACCTCCAAGCATTCCTCTGTCTCCAGCTCCTCTGAGAAGCATTTGATTCACAAACAGTCATTATGGCTGTAATCAGCTATTTTCTCTCTAAAAACACTCATTGTTTTTAGGATGCTATGGTTAATATCAGCAGGCAGAGTTTTTTTCCTTTGTCATTAAAGTAATCCTGAATCAAGTATAATTTCATGAATGAATATGTTCCAAGAGAATGCTTGACATCTTCCTCAGCTTACCCTGAGCTCTTTGTACTGCTTTCTGCTGAACTTCAAACACGTACAGTCCTGTTAACAGTGACATCCAGTCATCCATAGACTTAGACTGCCCCCTAGTGACTCTTACCTTAATGAATGAACATCTGCTCTTGGCAGTATCAGGAAAGACTTTTTTGCAAACAGCCTGCTGATTACTTTTTGTCAGAGAAACTATTTTTTTAAGGAAGCATGCATTAATTTGATCAAAAGTGAAAGTTTTTTCAATGTTGCTGTTATTTTTGAAAAAAGAAATGTATCTTGGTTTTCACAATAATATTATTGTTTTTTTTTTTTTAAGTCTCTTCTCCGTCAAGGCTGCATTTATTTTATCCAAAATACAGGGAAAAAAACAGTACTGTTGAGAAATATTATTGGAATTTAAAATAAGGGGTTTCTAAAATAGAATTTATTTCTGTAATTCAAAGCTGAATTTTCAGCATCATTACTCCAGTCTTCAGTGTCACATGATCCTTCAGAAATCATTCTAATATGCTGATTTATTATCAATGTTGGAAACAGTTGAGCTGCTTCATATTTTTTCTTTGATGAATTAAAAATTTAAAAGAAGTGCATTTATTTAAAATAGAAATGTTTTGTAACAATATACACTACTGTTCAAAAGTTTGAGGTCAGTAATTTTTTTTTCTACTTAAAAAAAAAAAAAAATGAATACTTTTATTCAGCAAGGATGTGTTAAATTGATGTAAAGTGCTAGTAAAGACTTATATTGTTAGAAAATATTTCTCTTTTGAATAAATGCTGTTCTATTTTTTTACTTTTTATTCATTAAAAAACCCTGAAAAAAGTATCACAGGTTCCAAAAAAAATATGAAGCAGCACAACTGTTTCCAACATTGTAAATAAATCAGCATATTAGAATGATTTCTGAAGGATCACGTGACACTGAAGACTGGAGTAATGATGCTGAAAATTCAGCTTTGCATCACAAGAATAAATTATATTTTAAAGTACCTTTAAATATAAAATCGCTATTTTATATTGCAATAATATTTCGCAATATTACTGTTGTTGTTTTTTCTGTATTTTTGATCAAATAAATGCATCCTTGATGAGCAGAAGAGACTTCTTTAAAAACATTTAAAATCCTACTGATCCCAAACTTTTGAATGGCAGTGTAAACATTACACAAATGTAGAAACAATTTTCAGATTTTGCTAGTAAATAGCTCAAATAATTAAAGAAATGCAAGTAACATTAAACTAAATGTGAGATTTTTAAGTAGAAAGACTTCTATCTAGTAAAACACTCCAATAATCTTTGTTTTATTTACAACTTAAACAACTTAAAAATTATTTTTTAGTTTACTTCTCAAAGGTCTTGGCCTGTTAGTTAGGACAGTAATAGAGACCCTTTTCAGCATGGCCAACATTCAACCCCTTCCAGAGAAAATGCTCTTGGTCCAGTGAATGACCTTTTTAACAACTCCTGTGAAGGTGGTTTACTTTTTATCACCTAATGTGATCTGAGATTGGACATCCATGCTGCCATTTTCTGTCTATACAATGACATCCCCACTGCAGAT
The DNA here is from genome assembly GCF_001515605.1 of Sinocyclocheilus anshuiensis. Classification (NCBI taxonomy): domain Eukaryota; kingdom Metazoa; phylum Chordata; class Actinopteri; order Cypriniformes; family Cyprinidae; genus Sinocyclocheilus; species Sinocyclocheilus anshuiensis. Next base: position 2,730,659 of record NW_015540887.1, read on the forward strand.
GTACGATTGCAATCACGACCGAATGGCCATTTGACTGAGATAGATGTATTTCCTTTCTCCATTCTGAGGCAGTCTAAATTGAATGTTTTAATAAGAAGAGATCTTATCTGCTTGTATTGCGCAGGGACGTGTAGGACAGTTCACGGACTCCTGACAGGAAGGCCCATTGTGTTCGGCCACACCACAAGATGTGATGAGATCGTATCCAGTCCCGTGTACAGCGCTGGTGAACTCTGAATGAGTGTCAGGAGTGTGTTCTGTGTTATCTGTGAAAGACTGCTTTTTCTACAGAGTGAGGATGTGAGGTTAGTGTATGTGGAGCAGCAGAAACGAAAACAAACATCTGAGCTGACTGTTTTCTTCATGCGAGGGAATATGGATTTGATCTTGACAGACTTCATGTTCATGTCTGTTTCGGTTAGACCACAAAGGCAGATAAAAGACGAGGCACCAGGGCAGACAGGGATGCTTTCACTTTTTCTGGCTGGGTTTATTGATCATTGGACATCATGCAGAGCTCAACATCTTAGGCTGTTTAGAGAGCGGCCTTTCTGAGAGTCTGGCTTTCTGCTTCTGGAAACCACAAATGCTCCTGCAGGACTCCCCAATGCGAAGCTCTGTCTGGATCAAGGCTGTACACACACATTCTTCCATCCTGCTGTTATAAGACCACAAACACCTCTATCGCATGTCCTTTTTCTCAAAGGAGCATAGGTGCATTCACGGGAATTACTGTGAATATGAGGATCTGACTTGCAAATAGCGTTTACGTCCTCGTAGAACACATAATTCTAATAATTACAACTTGTAATTACAATTTTTTGAGACCTCTATCTTGTACAACCTGACCGCTGAAACATCACGCAGAAACACTCAAAATGGTTCTGGTTTAAAATGGAGTTAAGCAGTTATCTCTTAATATTTCTGTGATATTAAACATAGAATACAGTTTAATGTGGCTACAGCACAGAGTTGAAAAATGAACTAATGTACCGCTAAAACTATTCCTTTATAAGGCATTTGCATACCGTTGCTTATTTTATAGTGCTTTTGTCTAATGATTACATAGATTCGTTTTTGCATTATTAGTGTTGCAGCAGATATACATACATTTTTTTGAAGTCATGTCATTCCAAGAATATCGCAGCTCTGAGTAGAACATCTAGTGTTGCAGCAGATATACATACATTTTTTGAAGTCATGTCATTCCAAGAATATCGCAGCTCTGAGTAGAACATCTTGGTTGTCATCTATTAATCATGGTAATTATGACATGCGGTGAACATGAAACACCTTGTATGGTGAGTCACCTTAAAGTATGACAATTTAGCTGTCATATACATTCTCTAACAGTGGTTCTCAAACTTTTAAAGGCAGGTAACTCATTTAATCTAACAAGAATATGTTATTTTACCATATCAGTTTTTGTGTGTCAGAGCTGGGTTGTAATTAGATTAAATTACATTTTAAAATACTCATAATCAGACTGCAGTTACATTTTATTGATTACGTGATATTCACACAATGGCAATAAATTATTCATTATTTATTGATTCTCCCTAATTCCTCTTTTTCGTCTTTTAAATGCAACTTTCCAAAATAGCCTACCGCTTATAGTCTTATATAAGTCTTCTAGTTTTGTGGACATTCACAAAAAGACCAGTCATTAGTCAGGTGGCTACACAGCATTTGACCACTGAATTTACAAAAATCATTTCAGGTTTAAGAACATTGCATCAACACATTCAATTTTATTTGAATTATCACTCAGTAGGCTATTTAACCATGTATAACTATATGTATTACTGAGTCTTTGGAAGGCGTTTGTACGGTGGCCGAGAGAGCTCAATGCACTGCAACTTAAGAAAACACATGCAAAAAAACATTAAAATGCACAAATTCATGTTATTTCTTATTTGCATGTAATGCAGGCATTCCTAAACTTTTGTCATCTGTACCTCTTTCACCTAATATAGTTAAAAATAAATATTTAAATCATTAAGTATCACGTTTGCATTATTATGGTTATCTGAGGCTGCTTAATGGTCACATGACATGCAGGTAAACAAATCAAATATGAAAAATGTTTTGGTAAGTGTTTTATTTTGATGTTATTTTAAAATGATTTATTCTACATTTTTATGATTTAATTAATTATCATCTTAAAATAACAAGCACCCTGCAGTTTAGGAAACCTACACATAATCTAATGTTTAATGCGCTTCATGTTGTTAATTACAACAAATGGAATTTATTTTCTTACTCTTTGTATCTTTATATCAATATGGTTCTATTTAAATCAATGTGATAGACAAGTAAAAGTAGTCTGATTATTATATTACCCAAAATGTGTAATGTAATGGATTACGTTACTAACTACAATTTTGTCATGTAATTTGAAATCAGTAATCTACCCAGATCAATGTGTGTCAGCTGATATTGGATTTTATATTGAATTATATTGTGTTATATTTATATTTATAATTATATTGAATATATTTGAATTACATTTGTCATCATCTCATAAGATAACTGTCACGGAAACATCTGCCTCACCAGCCGAATCAGCCTCCTACACCCGCTCACAATCACCTGATTACTGATCACGGACACCTGCACCCACTTACCACACCAGTCAAATACACACTCACCTCAGTCACTCGTCGGCTGGTCTCAAGGTTACAAGCATCTCAGCACGGGTTCCTGGCCTACCTACCTGCCTGTCAAACCTCGGATTCCTACTCTCTCAGCTGCAGGA
>NW_015540887.1:2733695-2743694 GCF_001515605.1 Sinocyclocheilus anshuiensis
ACCAGCCACAACATCAGCATAACAGTTACTGCAAAATTATTTACCTCCAACTCTCTTTGCAGAACACCCAATCCCTGTTCCCTGTATCTCCCTCCTGCATAATCTGTTTTTCTTTTTCTCCTTGTAGCTGGAAATCAGCTCACAGACAATTTGCGGGCTATATATATTTTAATAATTACAGTCTCGCTGGAGAACTCCGGTCTGACGCACTCGGGTTCTTGCGATATTTCCTTATCACTTCTCGCGTGTGTTTTGTTGTGAAACGTAGTTTGCGGACCAGACAGAGCTGTCGGCGATTCTTCCTATTGTGAAGTCATGCAGTGTGAAACCCCCTGTCGCCGATCCATCGTGCAATGTGAACACAGCAGCAACTGAATGCGACCCCAGATAGTCACGCAGTGTGAAAACAACGGCGATCCGACGAGTGAAAATCGTGCAGTGTGAACTCAGCATAAGTCACTTTTAATAAACTCTCTGACTTACGTTATCCTGTCTGTTTGCCTCTTTGTCCCGGATGTGACAACCTTTTAAAACACTATTAATTATCTATCATTATAATTATTAATAATAATGATCTAATAACAGTTAAGTGTAATCTTGAATGCAGATCTGAAAAGTGAATATACATTTTTCATAATTGTATATTCTGTAAATTACAAGTATCATAATATCTAAATTTACTAGTAGCATTTAAAGTGATTGATTTTAGTTTTTTAGTGTACTATTTTTACTTTCTTTAGACAAAATATTATTGAATTTTAACATTGGACATTTATCAGTTAGTGGCCATAATGTGAAAACAATTATTTGCATATCGATATCGACCAAAATTTTGAAATGATGCAATCTTTTTTCCCACTTTTCAGTTACCTCAATATAAGTCACCTGCTTTCTTTTCAGTGAACTGAATAATATTTTCAACGCATATTCACATCTGGCTTTGCAGAACGTAGTCTATGCATTGGAGACTTCCATGCACTAAATAAATTTAAATAAAATTAAATAAATTAAATACATTTAAAAATTAATATAGATGAGAAATTAGAAAATAAAACCACAAATGACAAACCTAAAACACTAACTGTATTGTTCATTTCTAGAGTCTTGATGCATGCCACTTCGTGTACCACAGATTGAGAACCACTGAATGAACATATGTGACCCTGGACCACAAAAGCAGTCATAAGGGTCAATTTTTTTTTATTGAGATTTATACATCGTCTGAAAGCTGAATGAATTTCCATTGATGTATGGTTTGCTAGGATAGGACGATATTTGGCCAAGATACAACTATTTGAATATCTGGAATGATGCCTCTTTGTCCCGGATATGAGAGAAGACCAGCCCCTCAAAATTAAGCGGATTACAACACGGCCTCATGGATTCACGGAGCACATCCTCACCGGAACCCTTACCCATCCGGCTGCGGCAAGCCGAGTTATCCATCCACAGGTATGTGCTTCGCTTCCGCACTCTCGCCGCCAGCAGCGGCTGGAACGAGGCCACCCTGCTCTCGGTTTTCTGCCGAGGCCTCAACCCGGGCTTACGCCAACAGATGGCCATCTATGATGACACCGTGGGGCTCGACAGCTTCCTCCAAAAAGCAGTTCGCATCTCCCAGCACCTAACCGCGTGCCATAGAGAATCGATACCCGCTGCCGCTGCCTCACCCAGCCTCTCCGCCCATGATCACGGATAGCTACCACCTATCGTCCACGGAACGATCTCGGAGACTCACCCGTGGCCTATGTCTCTACTGTGGATCCAATGAGCACCAGCTCCGCACCTGTCCCATTCGTCCACCACGCCCAGCGGTGAGTACTATCCAGATCACTCCTGATGTATCAGGCATTCCGCATATAAATGCTCTTCTAATTTATCACAACCAATCCTTTCCAGTCAAAATCCTCGTGGACTCTGGAGCGTCGGGGAACTTCATTTCCTCCCGTGAGATCTTCAGAGACATGCTCAACCGGTTCGTCCTCATCTACATAGACTACATACTCATTTACTCACCCACTCTCGAAGCACACCGTAGCCATGTCACCCAAGTACTCCAACGCCTCCGCCAAAACCGCCTGTATCTCAAGGCGGAGAAATGTGAATTTCACCTATCCACCGTTCACTTCCTGGGCTACATCGTCACCCCTGCAGGAGTGCAAATGGATCCGCTGGGCTCTGTTCTTTACCCGCTTCACCTTTGTGGTCACTTACCGTCCAGGGACTAAGAATGTCCGAGCGGACGCGCTTTCCCGCCAACACCAGCCAGATCCTACCCCCGAAGAACCAGAGCCCATCCTGCCACCTTCCGTCTTCATGTCCCCTATTCAATGGGCACTCACCGACCAGATCCGTGCTGCCACTCTCACCGAACCCGCTCCGCCGGGAGGTCCAGAGGGGAAGAACTATGTCCCATCCACCCTGCGTATCACTTACCAGCCGCCCCTGTTTCCTTGGACCGAGGAACACTCAGAAGTCCCAGCGGTAGATCACTGTTTCCGTGAGAGTGAGAGGGTATGGGACACAGCGCATATCCATCTTCAGCGGGCCATCCGGAGGCACCAGGCCCATGCAGACACTCGTCGGTCCGACAATCCCATCTATCAACCAGGGGACCAAGTCTGGTTATCCACCCGGGACATCCGCCTCCGGCGGCCCAGCAGGAAGCTGAGTCCCCGGTACATAGATCCTTTCCCCGTAGCAAGGCGCATCAACGAAGTCACGTACAAGTTACACCTGCCTGCCCATTACCGGATCTCACCCACCTTTCATGTGTCCTTGCTTAAACCCTTCACTAATCCTCTTCTCCCTCCTTCCACAGAACACGAGGTACCCATCTCGTGTTCATCAGACCATCTACAGAGTCAAGGAGATCCTCGAATCCCGGCGGCGAGGCGGCCGGCTTCAATACCTCATAGACTGGGAGGGGTCCGGTCCTGAGGAGAGATCATGGGCAGACAGAGAGGACCTACTGGACCCATCCCTCCTCAACGACTTCCACCAGGCTCATCCTGACCGTCCCGCTCCCAGGGGCCGCGGTCGTCCTCGCCGTCGCTCTCGTGCGTCGGGAGATGCCCGTGGGTGGGGGTATTGTCACGGAAACACCTGCCTCACCAGCCGAATCAGCCTCCTACACCCGCTCACAATCACCTGATTACTGATCACTGACACCTGCACCCACTTACCACCTCAGTCACTCGTCGGCTGGTCTCAAGGTTACAAGCTTCTCTGAATGGGTTCCTTGCCTCCCGATCTGCCTGTCAAGCCTCGGATTCCTCAGTTCTCGGCCGGAGGACCAAAGTGCCGACCCCAGATAAGACTGTGTTCTATGCTTCCATTAATTCCTATGTTTGACTCTTTTCTGTTGGAAGCTACTCCTAAGTCCCTTTTAATAAACTCTCTGACTTACGTTATCCTGTCTGTTTGCCTCTTTGTCCCGGATGTGACAATAACCTTTTAAAACACTAATAATTATCTATCATTATAATTATTAATAATAATGATCTAATAACACAGTTAAGTGTAATCTTGAATGCAGATCTGAAAAGTGAATATACATTTTTCATAATTGTATATTCTGTACATTACAAGTATCATAATATCTAAATTTACTAGTAGCATTTAAAGTGATTTGATTTTAGTTTTTTAGTGTACTATTTTTACTTTCTTTAGACAAAATATTATTGAATTTTAACATTGGACATTTATCAGTTAGTGGCCATAATGTGAAAATAATTATTTGCATATCGATATCGACAAATTTTTAAATTATGCAATCTTTCTTCCCACTTTTCAGTTACCTCAATATAAGTCACCTGCTTTCTTTTCAGTGAACTGAATATTTTCAACGCATATTCACATCTGGCTTTGCAGAACGTAGTCTATGCATTGGAGACTTCCATGCACTAAATAAATTTCAATAAAATTAAATAAATTAAATACATGTAAAATTAATATAGATGAGAAATTAGAAAATAAAACCACAAATGACAAACCTAAAACACTAACTGTATTGTTCATTTCTAGAGTCTTGATGCATGCCACTTCGTGTACCACAGATTGAGAACCACTGAATGAACATATGTGACCCTGGACCACAAAAGCAGTCATAAGGGTCAATTTTTTTTAATTGAGATTTATACATCATCTGAAAGCTGAATGAATTTCCATTGATGTATGGTTTGCTAGGATAGGACGATATTTGGCCGAGATACAACTATTTGAATATCTGGAATCTGGATGGAATGCAAAAAAAATCTAAATATTGAGAAAATCGCAATGAAAATCATCCTTAGCAATGCATTTTACCAATCAAAAATTAAGTTTTGATATATTTACTGTAGGAAATTTACTAAATATCTTCATGGAACATGATCTTTACTTAATATCTTAATGATTTTTGGCATAAAAGAAAAATCAATAATTTTGACCCATACAATGTATAGTTGGCTATTGCTACAAATATACACGTGCTACTTATTACTGGTTTTGTGCTCCAGAGGCACATCTATGAGATCAGTGGCTTTTCTTCTCTGTATGTGCAGTGATTGGGTGGCAGGCCATCAGGCAGGCCATGAAAGACTCTGTTGTACCGATGACTGCGCTTGAGGTGAGAATTTGAGATAATATATACAGTACAGGTGTGAAGGCGAAAGAGAAAAAATGATTTTGGAATAGATGGAGTGATTGAGATCGAATAAACTTGATCTCCTTTTGTGTCCTGCACAGAATCGAAAATACCAATCATTTCTCTGGGTGGCTCAAATCATTCTCCCTACCGGACTCCCTAGGATTAAATTGATTTTTACCTCCTTTTTTTCCACCTTCCCTTCTCCCTAAAATTGCAATTTGCTGGTTCGGATGGATTACAAAGAGGAAAATCACCACTGGAGAGAGACAGGATCCATGCTTTCCCACTAGGCACGGCAATAAGAACTGGAGCGCACAACAAAGAGTTGAGCTAAATGAGCTGCGTGATGGACAGCACACACTCGCTCAACGGGACAAAAGCCTTCATAATGACCAGTTGACAGGCAGACGGCCATTACCACATACTCAAAGCCGTGATAAGATAAAACAGATCTGTAACTGTTCTGTCATAGAAACCAGCCCATTGTGGGCTGGAAATTATAAGATTTCTTCTCCCGCTACTCTCCACTCATCCTCACCCTCGACACCCGCAAACGAACGCAGTTTTTCTGTTTTTTCACCCCTTTTGTGTGGCTTGGGAAAGGCAGCTGCTTTTCTTTTCTCCTTCCTCCCATGTGGGAAAAGAAAGAGCGAGGATTGAAATAGCGCACAGAAATAGAAATGGGCTTTAAACTGCTTTTACAAAAAGAGACAAAGCTGAAAGAACGTCTGTTGTTTCCTTATTCATTATGATTACAGTATAATTCAAGATTGACTGACCATCTCCCACCTTTTCACGCTCCTTGTTTCATGCTCTTTTGTGTGCTCTCAATGACAAACTAACACTAAAACACACTAACAGAATCATTTCTACACATTCATGTGGATATCTGAATGCTGCTGGCATCTTTGAGTCTTTAGTTGGGTATTCCAACAAGACAGTTTTATAAAGAGAATAAAAAGCCCATCTGGACAAACATGATCGCCCAAGAAAGACAGGCGGTCGTTGTCTGGCATCTTGGAAAGGTTCAGCTGCATATGCTTTCAGACTGCTACTGTCAAAGCCTTGGCCTGACCCATCGCTTGATGAGTCGCCTACTGGCTTTTTAACCAGCTTGCGTTCTTTGGTGGCCACGCTCACATCAGCCTGGAGTGTCTGTGTCTGTGCTTTATGGTAGGAATTAAATTCAAACCTCTTTTCTATTCAAGGTACTCTCTGATTCCAGATAAGACGCCGTCCACAAAGCTTCTACTTATTGCATCATCTACTTGTTGCAGGTCCAAATCAAGACAGGTGGCATGTTCAAGTTTTGATTGGACTTCCTCAGCTGCTCTGGTGAAACATTGTTTCTTTGTCACCCTGGTCACTAGTTAACTTTAAAGGTGACCTATTATGCCCCTTTTTTACAAAATGTAAAAAAAGTCTCTGATGTCCACAGAGCAGGGGCGGTTCTAGGATTTTATCTTTAGGGGAGCTTAGCCCTCGTAGAGACCATTAGATACAATGATACAAATTACCTAAATAAACAGTATTTTACTGTGTGTATGAAAACTGTATTACTATATGAAGTAATTAGACACAATTACCAATTAAAGTTACAGAAGTTACTTTTTTATGATTCTCATGTTTTTCTTTTGTTGTTTGATTAACATTAGCCTAATATAAGAAATGCATGGATCCATTATACTGACACACATCCAATATTTTCTTAACTGTTTATGTTTATTTAAGACGTAACCAACTGTGGCTACTTAAATACTCGTCAAGACAGCCATTGTGACATAATATTTTGTGTATTTGCTTATTTGCTCGAGAAGACGCGCAAGTGAATGACCCGATCTCATGAAAGTGCGTTTCAATGGCACTATTTTCTGTTTCGTGTGCTATTTATACGCAGAAACTGATTTTGGTGTGCCGTGCATATGAGACGGAATGGTTAGGTTTAGGGGTGTGGGGAAGCATTACTGTCTCATTACTGTCCTGTCATTACTGTCATTTTGGCAAAAATGCCAAAAATAAAATCTTAAAAAAAAAATACACCACAGGTAATTTTTATAGCTTGTTAAAATTGCCACTTTTAGGGTATGAGCCAAAATGTGCCGTTTTTGTGTATGTCCCTTTAAATACAAACGAGCTGGTGCTCCCGGGCCCCTTTTCAGAAGAGGGCGGAGCATCAAGAGCTCAAGCTCCAGCATACAAATAAACCTTCCACTATTAGTACAAGCCTGTTATCTTTACAGAAAATGTATTCGGTTTAAAAGTCAGTCATCTGATTGTACTGTGCATAATAAATGCGTGTTTATGAATTACACAGACGGAGAGCACGGCGCGATAAAAATAATGACATAGCTGGTCTCATGGTGCCTTGCCTTAGCATGTTATCACAAACTTTAAGTCCCACGTGTGATTTTGAGCCTGACAAATTCAAGCGGTCGACTTCACATTGCTTTCATATGCAATTTTGTCCAAAAAGTCCGCATGAAATCAAAATTTACAATATTTATTTTGTTTGCGCACATTGCTAGTCTTAAGGTCAACAATTAATCCGTGCAAGTAAAAAATGTTTGTCTTGGTAATCTTTAATCAAAATCCGATCATTTGCTTCTGCTCTGGAATGGCATTCCTTCTCTGGTAACGTCAGTTTGACGGCTTGGACAGAATATGCTAAACCACGCCCCTCCAACTGTTAGTTTGCTGCAAGTGGGAGATGAGAGTAGGAGGGTAAAAATAAAACCCCGCCCTCTACTCAATATTCCGTTTCAGTTGGAAATATGTCAAGCGGATTTTAACTTCAACATTCCTATTTACGATCATTCTGGTGGCACGTGAAGGCAGCACCAGTGAAAACAGGCAGAGATAATGGTAGCTTTAGCATGCCAAGAAGCTCTTTCAGAAAGGCCATTTGGAAAACAAACGAGTGATACTTACTTTGACTGGAGCTGATGTTCGTGCACAAAGTGTTGTTAATGATCCCTAAACATATAGCGGACTTCACCGATTTTTTTCCGGGATATTTCCTTCAAAAATTAAATTTAACCACAGTGTCCTCAGATGGAGGAAGTCTATGGAGACTCCTACGTTCTTTGCTGCATCCCAAAACACAACACTTGTAATGCCAAAAACAGTACAGCTTGCTTGTTACAGCAAGAAAACAGTAATGATGGACTGTTGCTTCTCACTCAGGGCTGTGTCTATGCTCATAGGGCAGAGAGCATCACAATTGGGCGGGACTTTTTCCCTATGGTGACGTGTACATAGGGATGAATCTGGAACTGATCGTTCAGAGAGACTGTTTATGATTTATTGGTATTATAAAAAAATGAGTGGGTGGATTTTTAACATTATAGGCAGGTTGTTTTCACATACTGCGGCCACACAACTGTGTTCAAACACCTTATAAAAGTGATTTTTGCATAATAGGTCCCCTTTAACTCTTTAGGTGATAAATTAGGCATGCACCGCCTAAATTGAGCATGCACTGCCATTAAACGCCATTTAAAACCATGGAGTGGCCCAACAAAGCCTAGTCCCATAATATGAACAGCAGACCAGGTGAAAGACACAGGACATTACGATTTACAGCTCACATGTTCTCCTCTACCAATTCCAGCTGATTCCTTCACATGGGCATGAACATCTGAATCAGATGGTCTTATTTTTGGAGATACAATTGGCTTGAATCACATCATAGCACTGATATCAGAGTTCACAGTGCGACAGTTTTGAATACCACTGAAATGAATGAGAAGTGCTGTGTTTTTTTTTTTTGTGTGAATTCTAAAAATAGACCAATCCAATATGAATGATGGCAAACATGCTGAAGATAAGCAATATGCTGTTGATTCATTAAATGATAGGCCTCAGCTGTTTTCCCACAAATGCACTTTATTCAGCGGAGTGAAAACTCTTCTCCATTGACATCCTTTTAAAAGAAAAGGAAAAAAACAAGGCCACTGTTCTCCTTTTCTGTGTATCGGAGCATTTTTTTTTTTTTACTTACCTTGAAGGCTTTGTCCGAATCCCGTGTGTAGGCCTACTGCGTCTCAGCTGTTTACAATTTATTTATTAATCACTTTCAGGTCACATATAATATTATTGTCAGATGTTTGTACCTAGTCTTTCTATTTTATTCAGCTAAATTCAACAAAATATGTGTTGAACTAAAAAAAAGAAGACTGAAATTAGTGTAGAATACGCAGGAGGCCACCTAAGATCTAGCTGCATTAATAACATGTATCCACAAGGAGGCGATACACACTATGAAATAAGCATACAACTGCTAGAATTAACGTAATACGTTCACTGATAAACCAAATATAGAGTAAAAGAAACCACTGATGAGATTGCTTTTGAAATCATTTATAGAACAAGGCAATTGTATAAAGTTTGACTGTTATGTTGGTCAATTTGGATGTTATGGGCAATTACTCTCATGTAGGCCAGTGTTATAAATTGATACTGTTTTTGTATGTTTTTTAAAAAAGGTTTTGAGTCTAAAACTCCAGTTTAGTCATGTCTAAATTGTCTTTCTCTGTTCATCTAGATGGCTGTTTTCTTCAGTCATTCTGCAGCAATTATTGACATCAGTAATGACAGGTAGTGATGCTCTACACTCTGCTGTTAGATTCTTTCCTCACTGAACAGAGGCTGATCATTTCTACACACAGAGACAAGTTTCCTCTTCTAAAATCTTTGACAACCTATTCTTTGGACAGCCTATTCATAGCTGTTAATCACGAGCCTGAAAATAGTTTGCAGGTTGATATCATGTTCAAAACTGAGTGCTGAATCCAGTTTGTGAGTCAAAAGCAGATCACTCTTTAAACTGACCTTCAGGAAATCAAGCTCACTGACATTAACGAGACAGTTCGGTCAAAACATTCTGTCATCATTTACTCACCTTCATGTCGTTACTTACAAACCATGACCTAATTTCTTCTGTGAAGATGATGTTTGGAAGAATTTTTGGAAAACTTTGTTTGTAAACATAATGGAAGACAGTGGTCTCCACAACAACATTAGACCACAATGAGTTAATATGGAAAGAAAAAAGCATATTTTTCAAAATCTCTTTATAGGGGCAAACATAAAACATTTGAAGTTTTTTGTCTTAATGCAAAAAGATAAATTAAAACATAATTAGACATTATGAAATTAAATGAAATTTAGAAAAGTGACAACTTGAATTTATATTTTTATTATTTTCTCACATAGCCTATGTGACCACATAACAACACAGGGTTATTATAGTTTTGAGCTTCTGATGTTGTTTTGTTTTCATGCTATTGTGTTAGTTTAGTTTAGTGTGTGTGTGTGTGTGTGTGTGTGTGTGTGTGTGTGTGTCTTTTTTATAGTTTTTCTTTCTCTTT
>NW_015540887.1:2743736-2750755 GCF_001515605.1 Sinocyclocheilus anshuiensis
TAATTGTTTTTCTCTGTGTGTGTGTGTGTGTGTGTGTGTGTGTGTGTGTGTGTGTGTGTGTGTGTGTGTGTCTGTTTTATAGTTTTACTTTCTCATTACATTTTCGTTTTATTTCACTTTTAGTAAGGCTCTGTTTGAAAATTGTTAATAAAACATTGTTTTCTTTCCTTGAGAAGGTGCTAAAGGTGCTAAAAGAAGTCAATCTCAATTTTAGCACTTTCAAAATCTGTAATTAATGTTAATTAATTGTTATGAAATATTTGAATTGACCGATTAATTATTATTTTCAGAATTTTCAAATTCCATGCGAAAGAAACTACTAACTCCAACTGACAACTATCATATATTGTATGTCTATCCAACTTACCTGTAAACAGAAGATGGTGATCCTCTGACAGGAACATCAGGCCAATCTGCTGCTGTCCAGAATCCGGTGGTTTGTCTTCTTCTGGCATCTCAGCTGAGACCTGTCCACTATGGGTGACCCTACTACAGTAGCTGTGAAGTGACGTAGCTCTCAGCATTACTGAGGCACACAAGCCCTCACAGCACGTCAAGCTGCAAACCATGTGAGGGACCCTTACCTACCCTAACCCTGTTTAAAACAACCGCATGTCAACCAGCCACTCAAAACATCCTGACAACCACATAGCAACGCATAAAAATCAAACAGAGGAGTCCAGCAACCGCAATGCAACACGCTAACAACCGTGCAGAAAACCTTGGCAAATGCAAGTCAACACACAGGAAACCACCGAAAACATCCTGACAACCACGTAGCAAAGAGCTAAAAGCCAATTAGAACAACAGAGGACCATAAAACACTGCATTGACAATCACCAAAAACATCCAAACAATCACACAGCAATGTGATGAAAACTAGGGTTAGAAAATAAAACTTACTCTATAACTATGTACAATATATACAGTATTTACAAATGTAGGTCCCACTGTGTGATGCTTCATGAGACACTGTGATGACTCAGTGTTGCTCAGGCAGAGGTTCTTCACTGACGTTCACGTGGATTCATGGAGCGAAGCTTCTGCTGCTTGTGAAGCTCTCAGTGATGAAGACGCGTCCGTCTGGCTGCTCTGTCTCCAGCAGTGAAGGGCAGCTGAGCGTCTCCCACAGGCGCTGCATGATCTTCAGCCCCAGCTCAAGGCTGTAGGGATGCTGTTGACCACAGTGTGTCTTCATCATGGGCTCCACAGAGCAGTAAATGTCCTGGTAGCCCTGCACACAGCAGCCGTGAATGGAGACGGGATCTTCCTGCTGACACAGAGACTCCAGACACTCGTCCACTGAAGAGACTGAGGCTGGTGGACGGATGTCAGGAAAGACCGCAGTTCTTCAGGTAGCGCTCTTCCAGTCTGTTGGGTCTGTGAGCTTTGGCAGAGATGCAGCTGTAGGTGTGATCTAACCTGATTACAGCTGCCAGCTGTGAAAGCTCACAGACCTCTTGAATGAAAGAGACGCTCCCAACACCAAGAATCCCCTCAGGTGTGTGGAAAGAGCCCTGCTTCTGGGGCGAGTCTGCTGCTCCATGAAGATGCCTGGAGAAACACTTTACAAATTTGACAAATTGATGAAACTCACCAAACTGAAGAGTTGAAGAGCTTGTAGCACATGTGATCAGCTTCAAGGCTTCAGGGACAGTTTGTTGATTTCAAAAATCAACTAAATCTGCTGTTATTAACATAATATAGAGGTTCATTTAAATGTAAACAACACTTGACATCAGCAGCAAGTCAATTAGAGCAGCTTGAGCTCTATGTTACATGTACTTTATGCTTCTCTATTACCATTATCATCTTTATTTACAGTTTTACATATATATTCCTCATCTGTGCGTGCATGTAGTGGTGTCTGTTAAGGTCAGCATCACTGTTAGGAACTGCTCTATGTTAATTGTTCATGAGTGAATCTGTGTGCTGAACAAATCTTTTAATGATTCTTTCACATTTACATTTACATTTAGTCATTTAGCAGACGCTTTTATCCAAAGCCACTTACAAATGAGAACAATGGAAGCAATCAAAACCAACAAGAGAGCAAAGATATGCAAGTGCTATAACAAGTCGCAGTTTCACTGAATCATATTTTTGTTCATTAAAGTCTTTTCCTTTTTAAGCGCTTTGGTGTAATTTCCTGCCTTCACAGACCGACTGTAGCACAAGTTGTTAAGATTTGACTGCAGCCTTTGAAGAAGCATTTCATACTGAACGGATACTAACAGAAGGCTATGTTTGAGTCTGGTACAGAGACAGTCATGTTTGTGAATTTATATAGGCCTGCATTAGCACATTGTTATTCACTTATTTTTTCCAAACATTGTTTTAGCTGACAAAGAAAAAGTGAGGCGAGACAAAATAATTTCTTATTTGTAAATTAATACAAATTTAATGTCTGCATCCACTAAGTACTTTTGTACTTTTACTCAGTTTAAAAATAATACTAAATAAATGGAACGGATGCACGCGGCCCTGTACTGTCATGTGATTCTTGTTACTTTTCACAGCGCTAGTCAGATTGGACTAATCAGTCTTTTCTAATTACTTCTTGGTTATACATTTTATAGATGTAATTTTAGAACTTGCTTAATTTGTGTTTCAGTTACCATTCCTTAGAACTAGAATTGATTTAAAAATATATATTATTGTAGAGTACACAGTTTTAGTAAGACAAAAACGTCTTTGTTTTGAACGCGACTCAGTGAGCAATCTGCCTTTCTGAGCCGCCAAGCGCCCCCTGGAGGAATATTATTTTAGAAACCGCTAGCGGATTTGCTGCACGAAAACTATTCTTTCACAACACCTAACAGAGGAAAACAGCCTTTTCAGTGTTTAAACGCGTCAGCGTTTTCATTTAACATCTGAGCCACATGACCACAAGTCTATCAGTCATGTGAATGCTGCCCATATGACACGCAGCGTTTCCCGTTCAGCTGAATGAATACAGACGGTCGGTATAATCATTCGAAAACTGCATTCGCGCACATATGCACTTTAAAACCTTGCAAGTCCATAGAATGCAATACACTTCAATGGAATAATGCATTCAGACTGTATTTTTGAAAGCCTAATTTTTCCTACGAAGTCAAACAATGGCAAACAAGTACTCTAAAAGACACACGAAACAAGTCGCACTGGAAAATGAAACTGAGCAAGCATCACTTGCACTGACTGTAGAGGTAAGTATAACAGTAACTGGAAATCACTTTATCAGATTCTCAGTACGTTTATTTGAAGGTTCTATTACACCTAAATGTCTTTGTATGTTTCTCTCTGTTCATCAGAAGCATCAAAGACAAGGCCAAGTGGAGGTGATCTCTGGGTCAGCATGGCAGGGCTTCAGGAGGAAAGTGTGTCTGCTGGTGCCATACATGTGGCCCAGGGGAAGTGTGGGGTTGCAGGCTCTGGTGATTCTGTGTGTTGGGCTGCTGGGACTTGAGCGGGTCATCAATGTGTTTGTACCCATTTACAGCAGGAATATAGGTGAGACTAGATTCATCTATGCATTTAGAATTCTTTCAAAGTCTGTAGCAATTTCATACACACAGGTCTAGCATGTACATTAATTCTACAGCAGGGACAAAAATGTCTCACCACCCTAAAACGGACTTTGACGTATTTCATAATGCTTGTTTCTATGCCTATATAAGTATTATATATTTTAGGGCTTATTCAGACAGTGTAGCCAGTATAGTCTCGAAGGTGAAATTATTCATTATTAATCATTAATCAATCAATCAAATTAATCATTATTGCTGTGTAGTTTATATAGTGTTTTTAAATAAGAAATCACCTATTGACTTTTAAAGGACCTATTGACTTTTTCAATAAGACTGTTGTGTTATGTGGTTCAGAGAAAAAAAGTCTTCTTAAAGCTAAAATAAAATACCCCTGAAAATAATTTAAAAGGTTCAAATCTGGCCCCTTAATAAAAATAAATAAATAAAACAAAAAGCCAAAGGATTTGCATTACCATGCATGACCAGTAGAGGACAGCAGCTTTCAACATTTGCCGTTACCTGGGAAGGTGAGAGCTGCTCAACCTGCTGTTTTTTTTGTTGTTGTTGTTTTTTTTTAAAGATGATCAGTAGCTTTTTTTTTTGTGTGTGTGTGAAGGAATAAATGTTTGAATTTGTTTGCAGTAATTAAAAATACATGCCGCTGTGCTGAGGCCCTTTAATTGGTTTGAAACAGATAACCTAATATACCTAAAAAGATGTTGATGATGAATATTTGTTGTTAAAAAAACTATATATAAAGGAGAGCTGCTCAACCTGCTGTTTTTTTTTGTTGTTGTTGTTTTTTTTTAAAGATGATCAGTAGCTTTTTTTTTGTGTGTGTGTGAAGGAATAAATGTTTGAATTTGTTTGCAGTAATTAAAAATACATGCCGCTGTGCTGAGGCCCTTTAATTGGTTTGAAACAGATAACCTAATATACCTAAAAAGATGTTGATGATGAATATTTGTTGTTAAAAAAACTATATATAAAGGCAGTTTTGAAACAAGTCAAGCATGTATATGCGGGAGTGTTCTTGTGCTTGTGAAGTTGGATTGCCCCTCCCTTGCCAGTTTTCTCAGCCCCTTGTGGGCCAGCTGGATGGGTGAGCAGCCCCCGAAACCTCTCAGGGAAGTCAAAGCCTTTGGTTCACATAAGCCAAGAAGTATCGATCTTTTACAAGAGAAACGTGGGACAAAACCCAACTATGCTAAACTCTTCTGTGGCTCAAGACTTTGTTTCCACCCTTCATTCTCTGCCTCTTTTTTTTTTTTTTTTCTTACTTTCACCACCATTTCTGAAATTCCCTGTCTTGATTCATTTATTCATTCATTCTTTTATCATCCTCGTTCTTTAAGTGTACGTTGTTCATTTGATCTCTTCCTGAAGTTGGTGGTGTGTATGTGCTTCATTATCAGAGACAAGTAACAGCTTTGCATTTGGAGGCACATGAAAGCCATCCTGGGAGAAAAGTGAGCTTTTGTGTGGCAGAGAGAGATTGAGAGGGGTAATAGGGGAGGTCACCAACCCTGCCAGTCACGATTAGGGGGCATTAGGGGCTTTTAGCAGAGTTAACACGCTGGTACAAGGGCCTTTTTGTCCGCAGCTCTCTCTGCCCCCATGCCAAGGATAAAAATCAGCTCTCTCACCATCCATTTCTACGCCCCCAGCTCAACAGAGAGGAAGAGAGTTTTTGCTTTTGCCCTTGGCATTTTCTTGTTTTGTTTTGATCTTTTTTCTCTTTTTTTTTTTGCTTCAACCCTCCACCTTTTCTTTCCTCATTTGATTCCGAGTGCACAATCAAAACGGCCATGAATGTAAATGAATTACATTGAGGATCTTTCTCAGCTCCCAGGACAGACCAGTGTGTTCTCTTTAGATACATTATGCTGTGGCTCCTGGCTCAGACTGCATCCTTTTGGCTGTTTTTTTTTCTGTTTTTGTTGTTGTGGATTCACGTATAAGTCAGTGAGATGGCCGTTTTGGGCAGCTGTTAAATTTTTGTGTATTGAACTGAAGTCGTGTGGTTATTCATGACTCAGGATGTTGAAGTTTATAGTCTATGTGTGATTAAAGGGAAGATGCCCTGCACACACTCATTAATAGGAAAACAGCAGAAATGTGTTCACAGTATGTGCTTCCTACACAGAGCCTTGGGGATGTACAGTACATACAATTAAAGGGATAGTTAAGCAAAAATATTACTGTTCAAAAGTTTAGGGTCAGTAAGGTTGTTTTTTATATTATTTCTGTGCCTGTAAAACCATGTGTAATGATTGTAGTTCTTTTGAACGTTCTTTTCATTAAAGAATCATGAAAAATGTACCATGGTTTCCACAAAAATATTAAGCAGCACACCTGTTGTCAACATTGACATTAATAAGAAATGTTTCTGAGCACAAAAACAGCATCTTAGGATGATTTCTGAAGATCATGTGCATTTTTGAGCAAATCCTGACACAAAACAATAGCATGTGCCAGTTGAGCCAGCACAAGTAGATGCATTCATGTGTTCTCTGTATTTTTGCAATTATAATATTCTAGTGAACCAGCTGTCAGCAATGGAGAGCTGGAGAACCCTGGCCATCACGGTCTGTGTTTACGTCCTCCTTAAGTTCTTCCAGGGCGGAGGGGTAGGTGAGGGTTGACATTCAAAGTCATATTGTAAGGATTCTTTTAAACACTACAGCTTGTTTTATTCTGTACAAACCATTAACTGTCTCTCTCCCCTCAGGGACATCAGGGTTTGTCAGTAACTTGCGCAGCTTCCTGTGGACTTATGTCCAGCAGTACACCAGCCGTGTGGTGCAGGTCCGTCTTTTCACTCACCTGCATGACCTCTCTCTACGCTGGCACCTGGGCCGCCGCACTGGAGATGTCCTGCGCAGCATTGACCGTGGAACCTCCTCCGTGAACAACTTGTTAAGGTCTGATGATTTTCTTTGATTTTAGTATCACCATATTTATATATGCTATGCTATAAAATGGTTGACAACTTTTTTTTTCCATGTTTAAATTAAATATTCATTGATTTCTTTTACAGCTATATTGTGTTCAGCATTGTACCCACTATTGCTGACATCATCATTGCCATCATCTATTTTGTGACGTACTTCAGTGCCTGGTTCGGCCTCATTGTTTTCATTTGCATGTTTCTCTACCTCAGTAAGTGCAGCACAAACACACTTATTTTCATGTTGTGGAGGATGCTGATAGATTAAAATATGAACAATTACAATATATTTTTAATTGTTAATATTTATTATTAATTGTTAATATAAGATATTTTTGTTATTAAGGTGATTAATCACACATTTCTGAAAGTTGTTGTAAGTACACTACTGTTCAAGTTTGAAAATGGCAAGATTTATTTAATGTTTTTTAAACTTTCAATTATGTTCACCAAGGCTGCATTTATTTGATCAAAATAGATTAAAATAACAGTTTTCTAATTTAATATACTTTAAAATGTCATTTATTCCTGTGATGCAAAGCTGAATTTTCATCAGC
>NW_015540887.1:2750894-2756990 GCF_001515605.1 Sinocyclocheilus anshuiensis
CACATGATCCTTCAGAAGTCATTCTAATATGCTGATTTGCTGCTCGAGTAACATTTAGAATCAGTGTTAACAAAAAGTTGTGCTGCTTAATTTAATTTTTTTTTTTTTTGTGGAAACTGTAAAAACAACATTGATTTGAAATATTTTATAACATAAATGTCTTTACTGTAACTTTTGATCAAATGAATATGTACTTACAAAATAAAAGTAAAGATTTCTTGAGTAAATATTACTGATCCTGATATCAGTACACAGCAGTGTTCTCAATAATAGTTTCAAAGTCATAATTTTGAAATTGTTACTGCATGTTTCTATAGGATATGGCAGTCAGCAGGCACATTTCGATGGCTAGTTCAATTTGACGTTTGTTTTCAGCTATCACCATAATTATCACTGAATGGAGGACCAAGTACAGGCGGGAAATGAACACACAGGACAACATTGCCAAGTCAAAAGCAGTGGACTCTCTTCTCAACTTTGAAACCGTAAGGGACAAACTGCCATAGCCAAGTTGCCCTAGGTTGGCCATGGAGTGTTGTTAACGGTATTAACATTGAAATATTACAAAATCTGTCTCTATTCAGGTAAAGTACTATAATTCAGAGGGTTTTGAAGTCAGGCGCTTTGAGGATGCTATCCTGAAATATCAGGTAATGGCGATCACTTAACATACTTGGACTTTATAAGCTGTTGAGTGGAGAGATGCTGAGTTGGATTCTCTTTGTGTTCAGGCATGTGAATGGAAGACCAACGCTTCCCTGGCTCTCCTGAACCAAACCCAGAACCTGATTATTGGATTTGGCCTGTTGGCCGGATCCCTGCTTTGTGCATACTATGTTACAGTGGACAAGTTTCAAGTACAGTAATCGCCACTCATAAAATTATGAAATCTTATTTTTATTTTTTTTTTATTGATCTTGAGCATATTTTGTTGTTCCTATAATAGGTTGGTGACTATGTTCTTTTTGGAACCTACATTATTCAGCTCTACACTCCACTCAACTGGTTTGGTACATATTATAGGTAAGCTTAGAGGAAGATTATCTGTGGCCAGATTCATTTATTATTTTTCTTGTTTATATATTTACAGTTTTGGCAATTACCAGATTTTTCTGTTTGTTTCTCCCTTGACTTATTTTGTTTTACTATTATGTTTTCACAGAATGATCCAAAGTGCATTTGTTGACATGGAGAGCATGTTTGAACTGCTAACCGAGGAAAAAGAGGTGAGTGGCCACTGTGGACACTGAGTCATTTAGTAGTCAAGCCAAAGGTAAATCTTTTATAAATCAGTAAATCTAAATCAGTTTGCACAGAACAAGTACTGGTCTAGTCAATTCCTAGGAGCCCCATTGCGGCCCCTCTGGACGTGCCAGTGTTGGTCTTGTTGACCAGTGAGTGTTGATTTATTGTCATGACCTCCTGCACTTACTCAAGTTACCCCTGTCCTTTGGGAATCCTCTCCTCAAAGTTACACAACCAACAGCCGGCCATTCCTCGACACTCCCAGTCCCTTTAGATTCTATTCATATGCAAATAATCTTACTAAAACCCTTATTTGATCTTCACATTTCTTTTTATATACTCCAAAAAGCTGTCGGAGATAATTTGCAAACTGATTCTTGAATTTGACTTGAAAGAGGCCTCAGTATTTTTGCCATGGTTTCAGTTTTAATGCATTCTTCAGGTTTGCTTAATTCACTGTCAGCCCAGTGCTATGCTTTTCTACGTGTGTCCTGTGGTACATGCCAAAATTGCTGTCTGCTGTAGGTAAAGGATGATGTGAATGCAGGAGACCTTTTGTTCACAGAAGGAAGGGTTGATTTCCAGAACGTGTGCTTTAGTTACACTGCTGGGTGAGTCATGCTAATGTCATTATGAACTTTTTGTTGTTGTTGGAGAACAGTGCTTTTGACATCTATATGTTTTTGAGTTAGCATCTTTGAAATTTTGTTTCCTATTTTTTGTCTACAGGAAAGAAATTCTCAGTGAAGTCTCATTCACAGTGATGCCTGGTCAGACAGTTGCACTGGTAAAATGACATCTAAATTGTTAATTTGTGAATACTGTGTACTAAAACGTTTATAGAATGAGAGAGTGCATAGGAGCAAGATGTTCATTCACCCCTGCTAATGTCTTATTTAACAGGTTGGTCCATCCGGATCAGGAAAAAGCACCATCATCCGTTTGCTTTTCCGTTTTTATGACGTGCAGGGTGGCTGCATCCTCATCGATGGTCAGGACATCTCTAAGGTCAGGAAACATGACAGCAGAGACACTTTTATGGTCCAATGTTAAAGCTTCTATAGAAAATTTTATAAAATTAACAAAGCAGAATCTGTTAGATTTTAAAGAAATACTTCAATTTTGTTAACATTTAGTTAGCATTCCAAATCCAAAAGACTTCTGTTCATCTTCAAAACACAAAATGAAGATATTATTAATATTCTCCTAATTTTTGTCCATCTGTTGAAAGTTTATGTAATTAACATTTGCAAGCTTCAAAACGTTAATTTTTCTGCGGGTCTTAAAAAGTCTTAATTCACCCTTTCACAATTTAAAGCCTTAAAAAGGTCTTCAATCAGAGCAGAGTCTTAAATTCAAAATCATGGGATTAAATTGCACTGCAAAAAAACAAAACAAAAATACAGAGAAGTGTATTCAAGAACAAATATCTAAACATCCTTAAATCAAGATACATTTACTTGAAATGCAAAATTACGATATGAAGTCTTGTTTTATGAGAAAATAAACAAAATTAAGTGAGTTTGTGTAAAACGAACAAATATCAGACAAAATATATGTCAGTGTTTTATGAAAATTACTTTTCTCTTTGAATCAAGTTCATCAAGTTTGAATCATATATTTGTTCTTGTTTTAATCAGTCAATTCATTTTGGTCAATTTCTCATATAAAAGATGTCTTATTTTGCCATTTTGCTTCTCAAGTATCTTGATTTAAGGATGTTTTGACACTGGAACATTTGCACTGGAAAACAAGATGAAAATATTGTGGAAGAACATCACCTTTTTGCTGTGTGATCAGAAGGTACAGTAAAAGTTATTGTTTTGAGCAGAGCTATTATGATGTATGATGATAAAAGTAATGGAGATCTATTGGAAGTACAAGACCATGTTGGTGTATTGCGTTCCCTTCAGTTTCCTTGCATTTTCTTTACTTGGTCATAAAGTCCTTAATTAATTTTTATAAAACCTACAGAAACCCTGAGAAAGACATTGTAAAATTAATCTATATGAATTTGACCGACTCATATGAATATGAAAAAGTTTGCAAACCAAAATTCTTTCCAGGATGTATGGGAGTGAGTAAACTGAGTTCACCTTTGCATCACAGGTCACATTGTCGTCTATATTCCTCTTCCTGTTTTAAAAGTTACCATGATTTTATGCATAAGAGAAGCTGCATATTTTATAGGTCTAGACTGCAGCTATAAAAAACATTTTAAGATTATACCAGCTATCTCTCTCAACCCCACCTGCATGTCTGCTGACCCCAAGGTTGAAAACCTCTAATGTAGGGTTGAAATAGTGACAGGGCTGATGTTAGACGGCAAGAGTGTCTGACTGAATGAAGAGGACGAAGTGCTTGCATTAAAATGTGAAAAATTAATTTCCTACCAAGCTTACATCAGACAGTCTGCTTGAAGAAATCGTCCATGAGTTTTAGTCACAATTTGATCTCGGAGTGCTCTTGGTAGTGCATTAATAGCATTGATAATGAATATTGTTGTTATTGGTGTCTTACATTTAAATGGTGAAGTTATTTTAAGCACATGCAGTGTCAAACTTTTATATCTTCTAAATCCATCAGACTTTAATGCTCTGCTCTCAGGAATACAAATGCTTGTACATCGTAGTGTGTAACAGTAGCCTGTTTGAGGTCATGTTATACCAGACCGTACAAGCTGTCACACTGTTAACTACAATGCAGTGACTCCAGTGATGTAAGATGCAACCATAGATCATATAACCTCCACTACACATGACAAGGTTCTAGGAATATGATTTAGTATTGCCTCTTCTTTCTAAGTAAACCTGCCCCCTGTGAATTAATCATAGTGAGAGAGACGTAAATAATGAATATGGAGCTGTAAGCTGCTTTTACTCCAGTGTCCTGGGGGAGACGGTGGCCTCTTACACAGCGCTGGTCTCTGTTCAGAGCTGCTTTAGGGTTTCCGCGGGTCTTAAAGTCAGCATTAAATCAAAATTGACAATTCTTATTTTTTGATGGAATACTGTAGTGTTTATTATAAATAATTTATCCGTGCACTTCATTATTTTTTTTTAAATTCATGTGCCCTCGTGATCTTTAATCAAAAACGTTAACCTCCCCTCCCCCTCAAAATGACTCCTCTACTCTTCCGGTCACGAGCTATGGCGCAAGGGCGGAGCTATCTGGAACTGCCAGCAGCTGCAGGGGCCAGGCACATGCAGAGGGGGGTGCGGTGGGTGCTTGAGCACTTGCCCCTTTTCTCCTTGATGCCCAAAGTGCCCTTTTGTCAAGGCAATTTTTATTTTTTATTTTGTAATTAAACGCTATTTTGTGAAGGCCTGCCCAATCTAACTACACTGAACAAAATTATAAACGCAACACTTTTGTTTTTGCCCCCATTTTTCATGAGCTGAACTCAAAGATCTAAGACTTTTTCTATGTACACAAAAGGCCTATTTCTCTCAAATATTGTTCACAAATCTGTCTAAATCTGTGTTAGTGAGCACCTCTCCTTTGCAGAGATAATCCATCCACCTCACAGGTGTGGCATATCAAGATGCTGATTAGACAGCATGATTATTGCACAGGTGTGGCTTAGGCATAAAACAGGCTTATACTGATTTTCTCATCCTCCGATTTATACTATCAATCCTGTTTTTATTATCATTATCATTCAAAAAATGAATAAATTCAGAACAGGATTAGAATATAATTCTATTTTAAATAAGATAAATATTTTTTTTTCTACAAGAACAACAGTAGTGTTTACAAGAGCAAAACCACCATACCCTGTAAATTCAATAATTAATGAATGAATGAATGAATGAATATCTTTATTGTCATTGTACAAGTACAATGAAATTGAATGCAATCATTTGGGTGCATAGTGTAACGAAAAAATAAATAAATCAATAATCTAATAAATAGTGCACAGATGACAGGATCTGTGACACAACATTACACACAGAAGACGTCTCACATTCAACAGTCCGTTACACGACTTATGTTCAACAGTACACAAAATGTTCAGTTAAATTATTGCAGTATTCAAAACCAGATAGTTTAAGCATGTGAACTGTTTTATCTCACATTCAACAGAGCTGCACGACTCATTCAATGTTGCACATAATGATCAGTTAAGTTATTGCAGTATTTAAAACAGATATGGCTTGGGATGTAAACTATTAATCTTACATTCAACAGAGATGAACATTTCATGTCTACAACACACATGATGTTTAGTTTACATTATTTGCAGTATTCAAAACAGAAATAGCTTTGGCATAAAAACTATTCCTTAATCTGTTTGTTTGGGTTTTTAGAACCCTGTACCGTCTGCCCGAAGGTAGCAATTCAAAAAGAGAATGTCCTGGGTGAGATGGATCCTTGAGAATTTTTTGAGCTTTCAAGAGGCAGCGGGAACTGTGTAACTCTTCCATAGAGGGGAGGGGACAACCGATTACCTTCTGGGCTGTGGTGATGATCCTCTGGAGAGCATGCCCTGGGTGAGATGGATCCTTGAGTATTTTTTGAGCTTTCAAGAGGCAACGGGAACTGTGTAACTCTTCCATAGAGGGGAGGGGACAACTATTATTAACAATAATAATAATAATAGGCCTAATATAATTCAGTTTCTAATTCCAGAGTGATTAAGTGGTGCAAAGAAAAATTTCTTTAACTTTTAAACTTAAAATGGTCTTTTCTGTTCAGTGATTCTTTTTCAAAACCGAGTCACGGCATTTGCTGCTATCAATACAGAAACATCTGTTTCAATACACGTCTTCGCAAGAAGCACAGCCCTATTAAAAGCCGTGCTCCATGTGCCCCTTTTATACTTTGAGCACCTGCCCCTCCAAAGGTCTC
>NW_015540887.1:2757403-2759483 GCF_001515605.1 Sinocyclocheilus anshuiensis
ACAACGGGGAAAAGCTGAAGCTGATGCTTCACTTTATAGCACTGACACCAGTCATAAGGGAGTACGTTACCCTTAAACATTGAAAAGAAATTAGGATATTACAACAACATTACTCTTAGAACATAGCAAACTAATTTTTTTATTTATTTTTTTTGACAATCGCAACTTCCGTTTTGTGCCGACTTTAAAAAAGTCTTAAAGTCTTAAATTTAGTTGTATCAAATATAAGGCCTTAAAAAGTCTTAAATTGTACAAGAAAGTCTTAAAAATTATTTCAAGAGGTCTTAAATTTGGGGACGGAAAGACCAGAATTGTGATATGGCTGAATGTAGCGATTAAACTTCAAAAGGCTTTAATTTCATTAAATAAACATGAGCGCTGCACATTCAAAGTCCGGTGCTGCGTTGCTTTGTGTTCTGCTGTTACCGGGGGAACAGTTATATTTCTACCAAACGCTCCACCTGCTGGCAGAGAATGAATGAGCATTTTCAATAAAACCGTTGTTTTGTTCAGAGTTCAGACCAATGCAAAAATCGACCCATGTTTTCACCCTGCAAACACGCAGAGCTTTAAATGTGAACTGGTGGATCGATAAGAAGACAATGCATTATAAAAATCTAAACTGTATAGGGGTGTGCGATATGTATGGTCTGTGATAATATCGTAATTGTTGTTTTAAAGATGTGCGATTTGATATTATCGAGTATATCGCGAAAAGCAAACAAAACGCCTACAGTATGCGCGCATACATTACGTGATGAAGTCTAGCAGGTTAGACTAGTGAGTGCGCGTGCGCAATTCTAGTGCATTCTTTCACTAATCAGTCTATTAATGCATTTAGAATTATCACATAATTCAAGATATGTGGCAGAAAATTTATATATTTATATCATTTCATATAGTTAATATCACATGAAGAGTGCCGTTTTTTCTCCAAAAGTCAGCATGATTACAAATGTAAAAAGGTCTTAAATTTGAGCTTAAAAATCCTGCAGAAACCACTCTTGGACTCTTGTTACCTTTGCTCACAGGCCTATGTAGCATGGCTCAGCTCCCACACATATATTAAGCAAATCTTTAAAAATGTAAAAAACTGGAATGGTTGTTTATAATAAGATGAACTTATGACTGGCTGTGTTTGCTTGCAGCCTGGTAATCCAATCCAAATATCCGTTTATTATAGGGTTCTTTTCATTGGTCAGTATTGGTTTGTTGCATTTAATTATGCATGCTGATTTCCCCTGTTTTCATATTTAGGTTACCTTTGCTAATGTTCATTTAATGCTCACTTATTCAGTCTTTAAAAACAATGATAATTAAATAAAACTGTTAAATGTAATCTTTAGATCGTGAAGTACTTTTTTTTTTCATGAGCCCAGATTCAGTTTTTGTGGTTAAAACAAAAGGTTTTTTAACCTTTAATTTTGATTTTATGAAGAATGTTAGAGAATAGCATTTCGCAAAATATTAGACTATATAGCTACTCATTATATTTTACTTTGCAATTCTAGTGCATTCTTTCACTAATCAGTCTATTAATGCATTTAGAATTATCACATAATTCAAGATATGTGGCAGAAAATTTATATATTTATATCATTTCATATAGTTAATATCACATGAAGAGTGCCGTTTTTTCTCCAAAAGTATGCATGATTACAAATGTGATATTGATTTTATACAACAGTTCAATAAGTAGTTAATATTAAGAGACTTACGTTTTAGACACCATATTGCCTGTTTTTGCTCTATTTCTCCAACAAAAATCATAAACAAGAAGTTAATATTAAGAGACTTACGTTTTAGACACCATATTTCCTGTTTTTGCTCTTTCTCCAACAAAAATCATCCCAAACACAGCCACAGCGCTGTTTTGCGTCTCTAAGCAACACGACAGTGTTTCTTTCGTTCCTGAATGACTCAACCGTTTAAATGATTTGGTTCAATCGCAATGACTTGCTTAACAGTGACTTGCTGCCACCTAATTAAAAAAAATAATTAGCCCATAAATTAGCCCATAAATTACTCACCCTCAAGTCATCCTAGGTGTATATGACTTTCTTCTTTCAGACGAATCCAG
>NW_015540887.1:2764322-2767671 GCF_001515605.1 Sinocyclocheilus anshuiensis
ATAAAAAAAAAAAGTGTCTCACACGGCTCCGGGTGGTGAACAAAGGCCTTCTGTAGCGAATCAATGTGTTTTTGTAAGAAAAATATCCATATTCAAACATAGTAATCACTTTAATGTAGCTTGCGCTCACTGTTGTACACTGGAAGCAGCTCAGGGCAGAACTTGTATCTGAACTGTAAATTATGCTTTTTAGAGTAATTTTACAGTTTAATATGGTACTATAGACATTGCCCTACCCCGCTCATATGATATTCATTTTATTTGTGCAGGTCTTAAAAAGGTCTTAAATTTGAGCTTAAAAATCCTGCAGAAACCACTCTTGGACTCTTGTTACCTTTGCTCACAGGCCTATGTAGCATGGCTCAGCTCCCACACATATATTAAGCAAATCTTTAAAAATGTAAAAAAACTGGAATGGTTGTTTATAATAAGATGAACTTATGACTGGCTGTGTTTGCTTGCAGCCTGGTAATCCAATCCAAATATCCGTTTATTATAGGGTTCTTTTCATTGGTCAGTATTGGTTTGTTGCATTTAATTATGCATGCTGATTTCCCCTGTTTTCATATTTAGGTTACCTTTGCTAATGTTCATTTAATGCTCACTTATTCAGTCTTTAAAAACAATGATAATTAAATAAAACTGTTAAATGTAATCTTTAGATCGTGAAGTACTTTTTTTTTTCATGAGCCCAGATTCAGTTTTTGTGGTTAAAACAAAAGGTTTTTTAACCTTTAATTTTGATTTTATGAAGAATGTTAGAGAATAGCATTTCGCAAAATATTAGACTATATAGCTACTCATTATATTTTACTTTACCTGTTAGTGATGTCTTAATCATTTAATGTATATTTATATATTTAATGTATATATTTTTTTATGAGGTAGATTTAAAGCAAATTTTAATTATAATTGAATTTATTTAAAGAAAGAGCAATTTGTTATGGGGAAAGTCATGGCCTAATGGTTAGAGAGTCGGACTCGTAACCCAAGGTTGCGGGTTCGAGTCTCGTACCGGCAGGGATTGTAGGTGGGGGGAATGTACAGGGAATGTACAGCGCTCTCTCCCACCTTCAATACCACAACTGAGGTGCCCTTGAGCAAGGCACCGAACCCCCAACTGCTCCCGGGCGCCGCAGCAAAAAAATGGCTGCCCACTGCTCCGGGTGTGTGTTCACGGTGTGTGTGTGTTCACTGCTGTGTGTGTGCACTTTGGATGGGATAAATGCAGAGCACTAATTCCGAGTATGGGCCACCATACTTGGCCACGTCACGTCACTTCACTTCACTTGTTTAATTAAAAAAATAAATAAATAAATGTAGTATTTTTTCCTCCTGCTGTACCGAAACCATACCGAACTGTGACGCCAAAACTGAGGTACGTACCGAACTGTCATGTTTGTGTACCGTTACACCCCTAGTAATTAGCCATAACATTGAGTTAGTTGGCCATAACATAACATTAGGTTTGGGTTCAGTAAGTGTTTTTTTTTTTGGTTTTGAAAGAAGTCTCTTATGCTCACCAAGGCTGCATTTATTTGATCAAAAATATGGTAAAAACAGTAATACTGTGAAATATTATCACAATTTAAAATAACGCTTTTCTCTTTGAATATATTTTAAAATGTAATTTATTTCTGTGATGCAGTGCTGAATTTTCAGCAAAAATGACACCAGTCTTCAGTGTCACATAATCTTTCAGTAATCATTCCAATACAATTCTAACATGATGATTTGCTGCTCAAACGTTTTTTATTGTTATCAAAGTTGAAAACAGTTGTTCTGCTTAATATTTTTGTGGAAACCATGATAGATTTTCAGAATTCTTAAATGAAAAGAAAAGGCTATGTTAACAATATATATAAATTGTTTTGGTGCGACACAGTACCTCAATCAAAGTTCAGGAAACATGGTTTTTGCAACCTCCTGTTTATTTCTCCTCTTGAGAGAGTTGAGATAATCGATTGGCTGAGAGTGTTTAGAGATGGAAGCTGTGGTTTGTCATTTAAATGGAGGAAGCACTGCTGACAAGCTGTGTTGGCAGAAAGAGGAGATGGAAAGGGAGGACAAGTAAATAGTTGTATCTCTCTCGTCCTCTCCTACACACGCATTCACAGCCTCTCCAGTATCATGTCAAATCTATGAGAACCCGCAACCCAGCGTTCAAGCGACCGCTTTCACACTTGCACACGATGGCCACACATTCCTGCTGCGTTAATTTGTTTGGAGCGCAGCAGGAAGCATGAGGTAGGTCAGCGTGCCAGTACACTCATAGGGAGTGAGCGCTTTCTCACAGTACAGGCATGAGGGGAGATTTACTTTTATAGAGCAGCTGTCATCAGTTCAGCATCTCATCCCTCTCACTACTGGCCAGATCGAACTCATTAAACTCACTGGAACATTAGCCTTTGGACTCTTAAAGCATGAGCTGGCAAATTAATAGATCTTTCGCCAAGCACTGCACTATGAAGTATGTTGCGTGAAATTACATAACTGTCCATGAATGTGAAATATTTATTAGACTGAGATGCACTTTTTGACTCTTGGGACTTGTTCAGACAGGCATCAAAATTCAGTGTTGATTTTAGG
Organism: Sinocyclocheilus anshuiensis; assembly: GCF_001515605.1. NCBI lineage: Eukaryota > Metazoa > Chordata > Actinopteri > Cypriniformes > Cyprinidae > Sinocyclocheilus > Sinocyclocheilus anshuiensis. The sequence goes on from NW_015540887.1 coordinate 2,766,912, forward strand.
TGCTTTGAAATCTGATTAAGATCAGATTTTTATTGATGCTTCTCAGTCTGAACGATCTTATCAGATTTGATGTGGGATTTTTGCCGTTCGTTGTGCAGTGGGTTGTTAGGTCAGGTGTTGCAACAAGAACACTTGACAAAAACATTTACAGCTGAAGTCTCATGCATAGTGAACCATGTTTGCGTTGTTACAGTTGATACAGTCTGAACGGAAAAATAGGTTCGTTTTAATAGAGTTGTGGAAATGAGGGAAAGTCTAAATGATAAATGGAAATAAAATTCTCTAACCAGAGGTCTGCACTCCCGTGGCATTAATGACAGAGCTTTGGGACGTTCTGTGCTGGACAAGTTTTTATTGCTGAGTGCATGTTCGGGATGGACAATACTGATATGTGTGCGAGACAAATAAATTACTTGTGGTATTTCAGCAAAATTTAATATACAGAAATAAAATGTAATGCACATTTACTTTAGATTTTTAAGGTTATTTGTTTATTGTGCAACTAAAAATGATTTACAAGTTCGTGGTTGGATATTCTCAACGAAAACACATTTATGTGCCTTCTGCGTCAAATGCAACAAGGTGCTAACACACAAATCTAATATGTTGTGTATGTGTAGGAATTGAAAAAACAACCTATAACAACAGAAAGAGACCTGAACTGAAAAATCTTGTATACATCTTTCTATGGTCTTTTATGGGTGGGAGCAGGACAAAATTTATTTATTTTTTTTTTTTTTTTTGGGAGGGGTGGGGAAGG
>NW_015540887.1:2767972-2774470 GCF_001515605.1 Sinocyclocheilus anshuiensis
AGGCAAAAATCGACCCATGTTTTTACAATGCAAACACGCAGAGCTTTAAATATGAACTGGTGGCTCGATAAGAAGACAATGCATTATAAAAATCTAAACTGTATAGGGGTGTGCGATATGTATGGTCTGCGATAATATCGTAATTGTTGTTTTAAGGATGTGCGATTTGATATTATCGAGTATATCGCGAAAAGCAAACAAAACGCCTACAGTATGCGCGCATACATTACGTGATGAAGTCTAGCAGGTTAGACTAGTGAGTGCGCGTGCGCAATTCTAGTGCATTCTTTCACTAATCAGTCTATTAATGCATTTAGAATTATCACATAATTCAAGATATGTGGCAGAAAATGTATATATTTATATCATTTCATATAGTTAATATCACATGAAGAGTGCCGTTTTTTCTCCAAAAGTCAGCATGATTACAGATGTGATATTGATTTTATACAACAGTTCAATGAGAACGTGATATCTCTAATCATATGACCTTGCATAGTTGATAGGTCAAGAGTAAAGTCACTTACCCACTTTAAAATTAAGGAGAAAACCTTTAAATATATGCCTGTTCTATATCAGCTATATTTCATAGATTTCCTGTAACTTTAGCAGTAGTTGTCATCATGACCAAGCAGTTGTGCAACAAATCTTGTAATATTCCAGAGATCAGTCGCAGGATATAGATAGCGAGAAACATCTGTTTGTCATTCTTCATGCTCATTTTCTTAGGTAAGAGCTTTGGCAGAAATAATAGATCAAAATATGAATCCCATGGCCTTTGAATGCGTTTTCATTCTGGTGTTGGTCACTGATTCCCCATTCTCCATGCTGCATTTGATGCTCTCGTGGTGTGAGAGCTGCACGTGAGACGGGAATCCATCCTGTCAGACGGCGAGGGGAAAGTGTGACTCAGAAATATCAGAACTATTTCTCATCGACTTCACAGCCTGAATGAGTGTTGCTTTATGAATGCTGTCACTGAAATAAACGCACAAGCGCATTCCGTCTCCCTGAGTTTCCTGACTCGTAAAACAAACAAACGGTTCAAACGCAAACAAGATGGAGAGAACAAATAACGTGGTCGGGTGCAGGCCAGGGAGGACGGAAAAGATTGTAGTATGCTAATAATGACTAACATGAAAGCTTTGTTAAAAAACGTTTTTGAGGATCGTAAATGTTTCTTTTCAAAGTGGCGTTTGATGGTGGAAAATTAAAGTTGTTTGCCAGCGTGTTTTAGGAAGGGGTGGAGTGATGTGCCCGCTGGGGCTCATTGATCTTGTAAGCGATGGGAGCAGAGCAACACAGACACCATACTGACAGCTGACGGGCCATATGTTCTGGTGCGCTCGCACACGCACACAAGTGCGTCATTCATCTTGATAGACGGCGCTGCTCACGATTAAAAGCTGTTTCTGTCATTCCAGCAATGTGCTTGAAGAGGAAGGTTCATTTCCGTTTATAAATGGATAGTTCCGGTCCTTGATTCTGATTGGCTGAGCCACATTCGAAGCTGTTGTAAATTACTCTACAAATATACACCTTTGTTTTCATGTTTGTCTGTTTCTCCAACAAAAATCATCCCAAACACAGCCACAGCGCTGTTTTGCGTCTCTGAGCAACACGACAGTGTTTCTTTCGTTCCTGAATGACTCAACCGTTTAAATGATTTGGTTCAGTCGCAATGACTTGCTTAACAGTGACTTGCTGCCACCTAATTAAAAAAAATAATTAGCCCATAAATTAGCCCATAAATTACTCACCCTCAAGTCATCCTAGGTGTATATGACTTTCTTCTTTCAGACGAATCCAGGAGCCACATTCGAAGCTGTTGTAAATTACTCTACAAATATACACCTTTGTTTTCATGTTTGTCTGTTGCTTGGCAACCACTTTGTTGCAACAACAACTGATTCTGAGGAACTACATTGTTTGGTGGAAGAATACTGTTTTTATTAATATCATTACACTTTATTTGTTCTGTTTTATTTTGTGAAACCCTACTACGTATATGGAATAACCGTTTTATAAAAGCATTAAGCCCCATGAAGCCGTTATAAATTCACTGTAAACCACGGCTTCACTGGGCTTATTGCTTTTAATGTTAAGTTCAAGCATGTCTGTGTTCATGAGAACACCAAAGCGCAGATGTCCTTGAGTTTTTTAGATTTTAACCTGTTGCATGGTTTGCATTGGTTATGAGATTTATGCTGTTCAAACGTTTGAGGTCAGTAAGCTTTTTTTTATTAAAGAAATTAACAGTTTTATATACAGCACGTGCATTAAATGAAAAGTGACAGTGAAGACTTTTATAACGTTACAAAATATTTCTAATGCTGTTCCTGTGGACTTTCGATTCATCAAAGAAAAATTTCAGTTTCCATAAAAATATCAAGCATCACAACTGTTTTCAACATTTTTAAGAAATGTTTCTCAAGCAGCAAGTCAGCATTTTAGAATTATTTCTGAAGGATCATGTAGGCCTAACTGAAGTATTGGCTGCTAGACCAATAGCTTTACCATGACACTAATTTTATTTTAAAATGTATTAAAATGGAAACTGTTCTTTTAAAGGGGTCATATGATGCTTTTTTAAAGATCATTATTTGGTGTATTTGGTGTAACAGAATATGTTGACATGCTTTAATGTTCAAAAAACACATTATTTTTCAAATACTGTACATTATTGTAGGTCCTCTATGCCCCGCCTCTCTCAAACACGTCGTTTTCTACAAAGTCCCTCCTTCCGACAAGTGCAGTCTGCTCTGATTGGCCAACTGACCCAGTGCATTGTGATTGGCCGAACACCGCAAGCACTCGTCGGAAATGTAATGCCCCTTACCATAATCGCGAGCTTCATCTTTTAAAATAAATGTAAAGACAGAGCCCGAAAGGGGAACAGAGTCGCGTGACAGACACAGTGATGAAGCTGGTATGTGTTTTGTGATGTGACCCTCTCTCGCTCTCTCTCTCTCTTGCTCTCTCGCTCTCGCTCTCTCTCTCTTTCTCTCACTCTCTTTCGCTCTCTCTCGCGCTCTCTCTCGCTCTCACTCTCGCTCTCACTCTCTCTCTCTCTCTCTCTCTCTCCTCTTTGGTTTTGAGACTTTAGTCTTTGCAACTTCAGGGATCTTATCTATTCACGATTCTAGCTTGTAACACTCCATAGAGAAAGGAAAACTTGAAATCGCATCATATGACCCCTTTAAATTGTGAAAATATTCCACAATATTTCATTTTTACTGTATTTTTGGTTAAATAAATGCAGCCTTGTTGGTCATAAGAGGTGTCTTCTACAAATATATAAAAAAAAACATCTTGCTGACTCCAGACTTTTGAATAGTACTAGGTTCAGAACTGCTCACTAGCGATAACCATTCTAAACAAAGATTTCTGTGGATTTTGATTTAAGAGGACAACAAAAGAATACATTTTCAGCAAATTTTCATTTTTCATTTTTTTAACTGTTTACTAACAGCATGGGAGCTGCGGGTCCTTGTGGTTTGTATTATCGCTTCTGTAGGTTTACAGTTTGTAAGGCACCTACAGCAATAATTTAAAGCAGTTTATAAAGTGTATATATTTTTGTTATTATTAGTAGTGTTCGTAAGTTTCGATTGGATAGCACAGCTGGTCATGTGATTTCAATACGGCGGCTCCCATGTGGCGGTGACCCGCTCCATGTAGAATTAAACTTATTTTAGGCCGCCTAAATATCTGAAGTCTTCATCTCATATGAGTGTACATCATTTTAAACATATTTCTCAATAGTACTGTTCATGCCTTTTAAATTTTAATTAGCAAAAACAACCTTTAAAATATGTTTAACTACTCGCTTCACAAATCTGCTTGTTTTAGAGTACTAAAATCCAGCCTTATTGATAGTAACATTTAATCTATTTTTACTGTTGGAGTTGATCACTCTTCCTGCTGGGATCCAGCAGTGCTTCTGTCATGCTCCACTATATGGAACACTTCATAAAAGGAGGTTATTGATTCAGTTGCGGTTGATTACAGAAGGCAAGTGGTCGCCAGAGACATTGCCCGGTTTCAGGAGTCACTCTCTTTTGATCCATTTTTCTGACTGTTGCATTGTCTTCTCTTTATGTAACATAATAACATGCAAATGTAGGAAGAAACAGAAGATGGAAACAAAGGATGAAAATACATGTAAATGTAGGAAGAAACAGAAGATGGAATCAAAGAATGGAAAAGAGACCAAAAGGGAATGACCCCTTGCCCCCGCTGAACCTTTCTGTTTCTAAGGCACTGTACTTCATTGATGTTACGTCTGACTTAGTGGAGTGCCGAGGAGAAGAGACTGAGGTCTATAACAATCCTGTGAAGTGTTAAACAGAGCAGCATGTGGAGGTTCGTGTAAACAAGATGTTTTGCGTACATTTGGTCCAGGTTAGACGCACATGAGTAGTTCCCTCCCAGCCTTTCTTGTGCCTTTCAAGTAAACGGTTGCAGCCCTGATTTGTGCGCACATCTGGTCGGATATGCGGAACAATACTTGTGCCTGCTTCTCGCCAAGTGGATTCAATTTTAGCGTGTTTTATGTTTTGCATATCACAGTTTTGCTTGTGTTTTTCTCATTTTCGAACATCTGATATGGCCTGTTTTCCCCGTCTGAGGGTCTAGACGTGTTGTGCCTTGTGCACATGTGACAGTGCTCAGGTAGTTTGTGACCAATTGATGTAGTGTCACAAACAAGTACAGAAAAGTCATAAAATTGTACTAGATAAATTGTTTCTAGCGACATTGAGTGTTTATTAAATAGCTGAACTCTATTATATAAATGACCAATTCATGGCCCTCTTTAATAACTGTGTTTGACATGCACATTAGTCATTTGAATATATCCTATCACCACATGAAATGAGTGAACGGTAATGTGCACCTTATTTTTCTTATTTTGAGCAACTTGAATAAAAGACAACACCTAAACAAATGTGCCATTTAAAAATTGGTACAATTTAGTGTCTCCTTGCCGTTTTAAGGTTTTGCATGACTACTCATTTCTACTAGTCGACAAATGCAAATATTTATTTTATGTGAATGAAGCGAGATGAGTTGTGTATCACCCCTGATGCTGCTTGTTTTGTAATAAATGGTGTGTAAGTAACCAGTTTACTCAAAGAACAATAGCTATAAAGTAGGGCTGCACAATTAATCGAATTTCTAATCGCGATTACAATTATGGATGCCACAATTACGTAATCGTTCAAAGCGGCAATTAATCGTTCAAAGTCCACTTATGTTATTCTGCACGCTTAAGATGTTTTTTTCTTTCTACATGCTATCTTAAGGTTTTTTCCATTGTTTTAGTTTTAGTATAACATTATAATACCATTCATACACAATCCGATGTATATTTGACATTTGAGGCGTAATACTATAGAAAAGCACTAAAGGTTTTTCAGTTAGTGTTTTCAGCTTGTTTATTTTCATATAAAAATACGGCATGCAGTTGCATCAATCAATGGTATAAACATCATTCAATGTAAATTGTGATAATCGTAATTAATAATCGCAATTACAATTTCAAGGGAAAAATCGACAATTATGATTTTTTATAATTGTCATAATCGTGCAGCCCTACTGTAAAGATCACTATAACACCTATATTAGTGTCTACACCAACGCACAATAACATTTTGTATATGCTTGCTGTGGTGGTATTCTGTAATGAGGAGGCAAAGTATGCAAGGGTTTTTTTTTTATCAAATGTAAATCTAAATTCATGTCCTAGTCACATTTTCTTGGTTAAATAAACATTACTTACACTATCAGAAAAATAAATATATATACAGTCGTGGTCAGAATTATTGGCACCCTTGGTAAATATGATCAAAGAAGGCTGTGAAAATAAATCTGCATTGTTAATCATTTTGATCTTTTATTAAAAAAATTCACATAAATCTAACCTTTCATTGGAGAATAAGAATTTAAAATGGGGGGAAATATCATTATGACATAAATGTTTTTCTCAATTACACTTTGGACACAATTATTGGTACCCCTAGAAATTCTTATGAGTAAAATGTCTGTGAAGTATATTCCCATTCATATTTACAATTTTGAGCATACCAGGGTGATTATGAACATGAAATTATCCAGCCATGGCTTCCTGTTTCACAGAAATATAAATAGGAGGGAAAACAAAGGCCAATCTATATCGTCCTAATGCACGGTGAGGAGGAGAGTTTGCGTGGCTACAGACTCTCCAAGACCACAGCTGGAGAATTGCAGAAAATAGAAAATAGAGTCTCAGGGTCAGAAAACCTTAAAAAAAAAATCAAACAGCACCTACACCAAATGTTGTTTGTTGTTTTTTCAAGAAAAAAAAAAAAAAAATCAAGAAAAGAAAATGCTCTCATCCAAAAACAATCCCTAGCATATTCTGTTGTCAGACACAACTGGAACTTCAAATGGGACTGGCTTCTATGGTCAGATGTAACTAAAAAATTTGCTTTTTAGCAACAAACACTCAAGATGGGT
>NW_015540887.1:2774549-2774768 GCF_001515605.1 Sinocyclocheilus anshuiensis
ATCTTGTTTAGACACATGGCATCTTTGATTCTATCAAATACCAACAGATAAAAAAATCAAAAAGTGACTGACTCGGTTAGAAATATTATAATGGGCCACGTTTGGATCTTCCAACCAGACAATAATCCAAAAACAAACCTTAAAAACAACACAAAAATGGGTCTCTGGGCACAAAACCAAGCTTCTGCTATGGCCATCCCAGTTCCCTGTGCTGAACCC
>NW_015540887.1:2774954-2775041 GCF_001515605.1 Sinocyclocheilus anshuiensis
ATAATGATATCATTTTAAATTCTTATTCTCCAATGAAAGGTTAGATTTGTGAATTTTTTAAATAAAAGATAAAAGATCTTAACAATG
>NW_015540887.1:2778100-2810114 GCF_001515605.1 Sinocyclocheilus anshuiensis
ATATATATTATATTTTTACATTATGTAATCAATATTCTATTTATTAAAGCCAAGTATGAATCTCATCAAGTCGGTGTTTTTAAACATTTTACATTTATTCCAAAATAATAACTCAAGGCAATTTAAACATTTTATTTTTGAACTTATGTTCAGCTATTCTTTTTAATAGTTAATTTTTAGCTATTTTTATAAGTATAGCTATTATAAGTCATCAAAGCTCAGTAAATATTGGTCACAGACAAAGAGATTTACCTTAAACTCGCTAAAAACTCCCACAGATCATATGATCATTCCATTTTAAGTCTTATTTTGACATGGCATAAAGTGGTTATATCAAAGCGTGTGAGTTGTTTACTTCATTTTTTTTTTTTATTAATCTTACCATTAATGCCATTATATCGGTCATTCAGACTGATTCGCAAACAGGTGACGTGCATGAACACAAGAGGTGGGATTTACTCTATATGATCCAATCACAGCTGAAAATAACCGATCATATCCAATCATATTGTGATTGAGGCATTGCTTCCTCTCATGTGACTTTCCCCCAGTCGTTCTCAATTATCCTCAGCAAACTCCCCTCCCACTTTAGGGGGTCTGTTAAAAGTCAGTGGGCTCAGGAGAGGCGAGAGAGACGCAGACTCCCGCTGGTGTCACTGTTGGACAATGTTTCTTTCAAAAACGAGTGATTTATATACTTTTTTATGTTATATTTTGTTATATTGGCGTTTTAAATTTTGTACTACAAATTTTTTTTCATCCAATATTTTGAGTTGCCTCCTTGGAGGAAATGCCCCTGGTGTGCAGGCAGTTATGTTGTCTGCGGCTTTGCTCTTTAAACTCTGATTGGCTGTCGTTATAGTTCTAGTGTGGACTTCCCTACTTCCCTCTTTGAATTACAATGATTAACTTTATAGTTATAGTTATTGTACTTGCTGTGAATGGGCCTTAACTCACTTTTATTTTTCTGAGCAAGATTAAGTTAGTATCAGGGTCTTGAAGCAATTTTTAGCCATTCTGGCTTGTCCTCTGTGAAGTTTGCTTACATGCGGTCTTGGAAATGCAAGCTTTTTCATAACTTGTGAATCCAAATATATTAGACAATTAGAAACAGGCCACACAAATATGCCAGCACACATTTTATGAACTGATGAAATTAGCTCCTGTCAGCGTATAGAACAAGTGCAACTGAGTAGTTGACAGGCTATTGGTAGAACTACTTGACTGTTCACTACTATTCTATACTACTGTATATGAATCTATAGAGTGAATGCAGTGTTACTTACTGATGGAAAACTTATTTTAAGCTGCTCAATCCATCTCCTATAGTAGCGTTTATGATTGGAAGAAGGAAAATATGATCAAATACAATCAATATCCAGATATATAATGAAAAAATGTCTGAATTATCTTGAGAGAATGGACATCCATGTTTTTTCTTATCAGTCAAGGTAAAAGTGCAATCTTTCCTAAGTATACTGTAATTGTGCCAGTCTTGTCTGATTTGTTTCTTCGTAATGTACTTTTTTTTTTTGATTGAACTTAAATGGCATAAATGTGCTAATGTCTTTTACTTTTTATATAAAAAATTCTTTGTTCTCGAAATGATTGAGAATACTGTTGCAGATAGGACCGGAAACCGGAGCGAAAGTGCCGTCTCGTAGGATAAAAGTTGTATTGTGAAGGGACAGATGCTACACTCCCATAAAGACCTGGGAAGCCATTTGTGTTTCACATGGCTGCAATAAGCCCTCTCTCACCCGGCCCCAGTCTGATGTTAATTAGTTCATAAATTAAGGACATTGACTTTTTTTAAGAGCCAAATGAATGGGAAGAAAGAATGGAAAGACGGCGAATTAAGCACACTAAAAACCAGGCGAAAAATAAACAAAAGAAAAAACAAAAAAGCAAACTTCAAAAGAGGGATCTAATTCGTCAGGCGTTTGAAGTGAAAACACTGAGGCTGGTTCCACTCGCCACATGGATTAATGGTCGACTGAACAGCCAGAGCACCACTCGCTCTGCTCTCTCTCACTCTGTCATTATCAGTGCTCCGAGACGGGGGCTTTTGTTTAATGTGATCCAAGAATAATTTTGAGTTTCTCTTGTTGTGGGTAAGATTACGGTCAGTTTTTCTTGCAGCGGTTAGTTAGATTCTGTTTGTACATCATTGAGGTTTGTTGGGTCAGTTTTCCTAAGTTGAGTGCAAAAGAAGAAAACATTTCTCTAAGCTCCTCTCTTAGGACACAGAGAGCATATTAGATGTTATCACAAGATTTTGTCTTCACTACCAATCATTGAGCTGGTAATACCTGCTATGACCTCATTGACACAAGCTCTAATCAGTATGGATAATCTCCCATAATTGAATATTGATTTGTAGAGACTGTTTGCACATTTCTGTTCATTCTACAGATAAGACGCCTTGGCATTCCCTTTAAAAGTTATGGCATTAAAGCCACATTTTCTGGTTCTTACATTCTTCCTGTGTTATCTGTTAATGATTTCTACACATCTTTCCAATCAAATTCTGTCATAAAATTATGCCTGTTCTGCCAATTTATAATTTAAATTAACTTTTGAATATATTTTAAAATGTACTTTATTCCTGTGATGACAAAGCTGAATTTTTAGCAGCCAGTACTCCAGTCTTCATAAAGTCTTCCAGTCTTCATAAAGATCCTTGTTCAATTAAAGTATTAATTTCTTTAGAGAAAATCTTACAGACTACAAACATTTGAATAGTAGTATATGTTGTGTGATAGTGCTTTTGAGACAGGGGTATATTGTTGCTCTCTCGTTGGTCTGATTGCTTCTACTTTGTAAGTCGCTTTGGATAAAAGCGTCTGCTAAATGACTAAATGTAAATGTATCTGAGACAAAGTACATCCAGGTGGGACACGACCGTGGAAATGTACAATACTAGTTTAGCTTATATTGGTATTTTTATTCTTCTGTTTTTTTGTTTCTAATTTCTGATCTTTATACATTTTTATTACTATATTTTGTACATTTAATACATAGGCTAATACATAAAACTAATACTATAATACGTAACCAGCATTTATTCTTTAAGGATCTGGATAGGTATGATTACTGCACCAGTCACAATATAATTCGGTGTATTTGCAAAGTTAGCTTTAAGAGTGGCCGGCTTTTGATTCAAAAATGCTGTATAAGCAATCTATTTTGAGTGTATTGATTATGATTTCCTGATTTTGATCATTTTAGCACCAGTGTTGCACATTATGGTTGTAAATTTGTTAGAATATAAAATGTCAGCTGTATTCTGTCACACATTGGCTTGTTTTGTGCCTTTGCCAGGACAAACATAACTTACCCTAATATGTTTTAGACTACAGCAGAAGCATACCAGAATGGCATGCAGATGGCTCCAGATGGAAACGGCGTACGGGCGTAGATCATCTCTGCAGCGGGGCTCTTGATATATGGCTATAAGGGGGCCAGCTTAGCACTTCCTTAAAATTTGTGCACATTCCAGACCTACTTTGTCTCGTCTCTGCTCCTCTTTATGCTGTTCGAAACCCTTGATGTCAGCTGGCACTGCCTCACAGAGTTTGCCAGGCTTTGGATCTCGGCAGGGGTCTATCGCTGCACCCCTCCCAACAACAGGCAGCATGTGAAGATTGTCACCCTGCTTTATAATTGGGGTTTCAGATCTTCAGAGCTTGGGACCCCTTCATAGCCCATCAGCACCTGGCTCCTTAGCTTTCAAAGGCAGTGGAGACCTCCAAAACCTCAGGTGGTGAAATACTTAAAGTTCGAGGCCCACCTGTCTGCGATTCACCTGTTGTTATAATATAGGGCTGTGTAGAGCTAGATAGTCTTTGTGTGAAGTTGCAGAGAAAACAATCATTTGCACATACAACAACACCTATAAGAATTTCTAGTTGACTTATTTAAATGCCTTTTCTTTGTTTATCTTCATACATACAGGTGAAACAGAACTCTCTCCGATCCTACGTTGGTGTAGTTCCTCAGGACACTGTTCTTTTCAATGATAACATCCGTGAAAACATTCGCTATGGACGCATCTCTGCAAGTGACCAAGAAGTAGAAGAGGCTGCAGTGGCTGCTGATATCCACCATAAGATATTATCCTTTCCAGACGGTAGAGGACTGCTATCTTTTCATAACTACATTTAGTAGTTATTAGTCATTTAGTAGTTTTTTTTTTTATCTGTTCACGGAGTACAGAGGACATTTCTCAAGCTTTATGATCTCCACATCCTTGGAATGCATGCACTACCATTTAATGGCTCACCAAGGCCTCATTTAATTGATGAAAAATACAGTAAAAACAGAAATATTGAGAAATATTATTTCAATTAAAAATAACAGTTTTGTTTATTTGAATATATTTTAAAATGTAATTTATTCCTGTGATGGCAAAGCTGAATTTTTAGCAGCCAGTGTCATATTGCAGTGTGTATTGATCACAGTTTTGAAAGAACGATATAGGATTGTAATAACATGAGGTGTGTATAAATGATTACAGAATGTTCACTTTTCTCTGAACAATACCTTTTTGAATATGACAGGATATGATACTGAGGTGGGTGAAAGGGGTCTGAAGTTGAGCGGAGGGGAGAAACAGAGAGTGGCCATTGCTCGCACAATCCTAAAATCCCCTCGCATTATTTTGCTTGATGAAGTGAGTAAAGACTCTCTTGAAGGTTCACAATTAATGATATGGGTTTGTACTCGATCCTGATTTTCAAATTCTGCTTTCAGGCTACATCTGCTTTGGACAGTCAAACAGAGCGTAACATTCAGGCTTCTCTCGCTAAGGTGTGTGCCAACCACACCACTCTGGTCGTGGCACACAGGTAAGTCTATTTCATATGCTAACAGAAGTGCTAAAGAGCTCCACATTTGTATAATAATAACGTTTATATAATCATTTGACAAAAAAAGATGTAAAATACCACTGGTGTGACTTCCATGGACTTGTTACAGTACATTCTTTTGGGAGGGTTAAGTAACTTGCTTAGTTATTCCCCACACACACAAAATTACGCCACAATTTCACTAATGTGACTGCACCTTTATATCTGTTTTAATGCTCCACAATGACTAGGCCCTGAAATATAGACATGCCATCAGTGCTTTTGTCTACTGCTCTGGGTTCTAAGCTTTATCTCTCAGATAACATCATGTATTGATAAAAGCTTTTGTTGGGCCATCTGGGCCACATCTCTAGCATTAATTAAATTAATCTATTTGTCCTTAAACCCAGTGTCTTCAGAATAACGCCCTAGTTCAAAGAAATGAAAGGTGTATGAAGGATAATCCAAACAATAGCAATCAGTTGTCTCGCCAATGAGATAAAGCTGTACATGACATAGCTGAGTTCATAGTTCACACCTAAATGTTTGTGGCATAGTCCATTAAACTTTTTTTTTAAATATCTTCAGGGTTATAAAAGAGAGTATCTTGCTTTTTTTGGATTTTCTGAAAAAGTTAACATTACAGACTACAGCAGTTTGAAATCTTTTGTCATCATCGCCCTTGAACCTAGAAAAACTTTTACTTACATTAACTGTATTTTTAAATTGCAGATTTGGCAAAATAAATGAAATGGATTACCTGTTTTGGATAAGCAATCAGTGTAAATGCATGTTGATTTCAGGCATACTGGAGAAGTTCTGTTGAGTATTGTCAATGCAATTGCATGTGCCTATCCAATTTTTTAGTCAGCTGGCAACTTTTAAAACATCTGTTTAGTGCAGTGGATGATTGACAGGTGAGTGGGCCTTTACTGGACACTAATAGATTAGTGCTTACGCAGCAGATGTGATCACATGGGTGTCTGACCACCTCAGGATGTGGTTTCAGTGATCTGACCACAAAACCTGTCTACTCCTGTATTTAGTACTGTTCACTTGGGATTAAATGAGAGTGAAGTTGGTGATCAAGATATTGGTCTTATCATAGCAGGTGTTATCGAACAAGAAAAACTATTTATTTTTCATAGTTTCAGTGGTCTGTCACAGTTATACTATTAAGTGTGCATCAATTCATTAAATACCCTTTATTATTAACCATTGTTTTAACACCGTGATCAGCTGATCTGATTGTCAATTTATTTTTCATAAAGCCCCTTTTACAGTACTTTACAAGCATTAAGCCAAATGGTGCAGAAGAACGTCACTAATTTGTATATAGATACTGATGACACAATGGTAAGTAGTTAAGTAACAATCACTAAAAATTAATTTGGAAGACGACGTCTTATTGACGTCATTGCAGCATAGACTGGAGCTGAATTCCAATTGTCAGGGTCCTTATGCAGGGTTCACTGCTCCCTACTCCCTGAACACAGGCTATCTGTTGAAGTTCACTTCATCTGACAAAAATGCGTTCGTTCAGAACACCCTGCAACGTCATCAAACACAGACGACACTTGCGTTGATTCATGCACATTAGAGAAGTTTAAGGTTTGCTGACATAATATACTTCTTCAAATACACTACTGTTCAAAAGTTTGAGGTCAGTAAGTTTTTTTTAAATACTTTTATTTAGAAAGGTTGCATTAAATTGATTACAATTAATTTAAATACATTTATAATAATGCTTTTTGGTAACACTTTAGTATAGGGACCAATTCTCACTATATCAACTACTGTAGTTGCTTATTAGCATGCATATTACTAGTACATTGGCTAATTATTAGTACTTATAATTATTAGTACTTAACTACCTTACTAAGCAGTGATTAGGAGTTGTAGTTAATAGTTAATTAATAGTGAGAATTGGACCTTAAAATAAAGTGTGAACTGCTTTTTATAATAATAATAATGCTTTTATTTAGAACTTTGTTAATCAAAGAAAAAAAAGTTTTCACAAAAATATTAAGCTGCACAAGTGTTTTCAATATTGATAATAATAAGAAATGTTTCTTGAGCATCAAATCAACGTATTAGAATGATTTCTGAAGGATCATGTGACACTGAAGCCTGAAGTAATGACTCCTTTACCATCACATGAATAAATGAGATTTTAAAATATATTAAAATAGAAACACTTAAATTGTATATATGTCTCACAATATTCCTGTTTTACTATATTTCTGATCAAATAAATGCAGCCTTTGTGAGAATAAGAGACTTCTTTCAAAAACATAAAACAAATCTTATAATATACATGTTTGTATTATTAATTTAATATAAATTGTCACATTTGAAGAGTATTTCGAACTTCTATAAATGCTTTCACTGTATGACTGCTAGCATATACTCACATTAGTATTCACTACTTTGTTTGTTGTCAATTCGTTCAATTGTACATCGACCTGCCTTACAGTTTCTTCTCATCCTCTCTAATTAAACACTGATTCAGTGCTAATTACTCAAACTACAAATGGACATCTTACAATTTATCCACATTTAATATGTTTGTTTTCAGAGGTATTGTTAGTCATAAGATGAAAAACAGTACAAATATGTCGTTTCAATAATATCGTTTCACCTCTAGTCCACACGATAGTGTTAGATAACGGTCTGCTGTGTCCTCAACAGAAAACACGTGTGCGTCTGCTAGTTATTAGTGTGGAATTATTTTGTATTGGTGTTTTATGAGAAGAGCGAACACTTTCGACATTGATTCAAACGCCTCGCTCACTTCCTCTCCTCTGGTCAGCTTTTTTTCTCGTCTTTCTGTGTCACATTCCACCACTCTCGTACTCCTGCTGTCGCTCTTGGAAAGCGTCTCTGCCCGTCCAGCGTCTCTAATTCCTTCTCCCTAATGTTTTTCCCTCTGTCTCTCATTGCTCTCCTCTTTAGAAAATTGTAAACACATCAGGATCAGAGTCTGCGAGCTTTGATCCTGTCCAGCCTCTGAGACTGGTGTGACTTTGATCTGTTTTGGGGTGGTGGTTCTGGGGTTAGCGATCAATAAAGAAGTCTCCGCTTCTTTGTTTGAAGATGAAGGGCAGCTGAGAGGATGACCTGCAGAAGGGTTTTGGGTGTGAATTAAAGAAGTAGTGTATGTGGATTAGATTAAGAGGGATCTAGTGCTTAAAGACTCTGCTGCTGCTTTAAATTAGGGAATGCGTTTACAGTACATCGGCAGCTGAATCGTTCTGCTTTGTGAACAGGATACAGACAAGGATTAGGTTTTTTTGATGTGATGCAGGAATAAAAACAGGCTTTAGGGGCAGAGTAAGTGACCTGTTTCCTGCCTGTTCCCTTTAAATGTGAAGTCTAATGTTTTTAATACTGCAAATATTTTCTCCTACCTAAATTATTATGCAGACAACAAGTAAGCTGTTTGTAGGTTGTAAATATTGTTGCTTAATAGAGCATTAAAGCGTTACCCATTTCTTTGAGCATCCTGACCAGCCCAACACAACAATGTGAGTTTGAGGCCGGACTATCCTTTATATTTCCAATAAGTGGAAAGGCACAGAAACACCTAATCGACAGCAAATCTCTAGCGGTCGCCTGCATGGCGGCCGAAAAGTTGCACTTGAAGACGCACATTCTTCGTCTGATTGAGAAGAAATAACTCTCCATACCAGCAGGTGGCAGTTGTCTGTATTTATCATTCAGAAGGAAAGTCAAAGAGCTTGGAGTGCAGATATACAAACCATCAATAAAGCAGTGGTTGTTCTCCAGTATGCACATGTATGTGACCGAAAGTAAGTGCACAAGATTGTGGACTTCATCCACGCTTTCCAGTGGTTTTTGAGGATCCCATCAACTCATGTGCCCTGAAATTGCGAGATACAGAGGGAAACTTTCCAGATATTGAATGTAATTTGGTAGTAACACATAAAGTGTAGATCATTTTATTGGCGCTGAGATGAGTATGTGTAAAGTATTTTGAAAAATGTTTTCAACTGCTTTTTAAACCTTCATTAGAAGCACCACAATTAAATTGAATCGTCTGTTACATAGAGACTACTAAACACACAGAAGTTTGTTTTAAAGTGCAAATTATTGAAAATCAAAATGTGTAAATAAAACTTAGTATAAACTTGACTTGCATCCTTAAAATACTATGAGTGTGTCCCATTGGGTAATCAAAAGTTTTACACACACTTGCAGAAATCTATCATGGAAGTAGAAAAATGGTCAAGTGCAAAGACCGAAAATGTGGGTATTGGGACAGACCCATTTTCACAACAATCTTGCTCACCAGTTGCTTTCATCACTTCCGTTTTTCTTCTTGTGCGCTTGTTCATTCTGCCGTCAAATCAACATGCTCAATTGGCTGACAAAACAAACAAACATGGCGGTTCGATTAGTGCCAACAGTGTGAAACAAACCACAAAAAATGCCTGCCGATGGCCAAGCCTCGGCTGGGTTTGTCATGGCCTGAAGATGGTTTTCAGGAAACCTCTATGAGAATAGTTAATTTTTGTTATTCCTTATGGTGATGGTGACATTTCTGTTCACTCTGAGGTATATTATCAGCTACAGTATCACCTCAGTATCTTTTGTTGCATACATTCTGTTCAATACTGAAAAGCTGAAAATTATTTTTTTTATAAAGGCTTATAACCAATATTAAATAAATTTTTAAAATACATTTAAATAAATAGCTACAAGTGAATTTGGGCGTCACAACATTATAATGTACAATATGATCAATTATATGATTGTGAGGTTTGCTGAAGATTACATTTAATGTTGTTATTCAATTATTAGTTTGATAGAGATTAACTTTTAGTGAGCATTAGATAATTTCTATTTAATGCAATAACGTTCATTTGTATTTTCAGGTTATCCACCATCATCAAGGCCGATCAGATCCTGGTTCTTCATGACGGGCGGATAGCAGAACAAGGAAGGTCAGTAGTGTGTGTGTGTGTGTGTGTGTGTGTGTGCGTGTGCGTTTGTCCTCGAGCTTCTGTTACTCTGAGAGAAAAAAACTACTGTAAAGATTCAAACGACACACCCTGCGTGGCCTTTTCCCCCTCAGAACGGCCAGAACACAAGCGGTATAAAAGAGGAAATGTGACACCCTCTCTGTCCTGATTGAGTGAAATTCCTTTGGTTATGTGGAGAGTGAACCATAGAAGACGTGTTGGGACAGACAGGGTCTTCTTCATCCTTAGGAAACGTAAGATCTGTGTGTGAGAGTGCGTCCCAGAGGCGGTGTTCTTGTTATCAGTCGATCTGTAGTCTTAACCTGAGTGCCGTCTGACTGCGTCCTCATCTTCCCAGAGACAGGATATAGTCTCTCAGTGTCCGAGCGGTCCACACCCTGCCTGATCGGTGTGTCCTGTCTCGCTGCAGGCCCTCAGGTGGTACACACACACCAGTGTTGGGGAGTAACTAGTTACATGTAACCGAATTACGTAATTTAATTACAAAATAAAAGTAATTGTAATCAGTTAGAGTTACTAAGAAAAAATGTGTAATTAAATTACAATTACTTATGAAAATGTTAAGGATTACAAAGGGGGTTACATATGACTTTTTCCACACACACTCCCACATACAGATTTAATTGAGTTGCAGTGACTACTCTAAAATATGAAACACCAATGTTTCAGAAGTTTATAACATGCTTATGTATATGCTTTATTTTTTTAAGATTAACTTTTTTTTCTAAGGCATTGTTAGATTCCAGCGTTTACTGTCATAGCTATGCAAAGGTTTGATTTCAAAAACAGTATCATAGCTATTAAACTATTTCTTGTTATGATTTTAAATATGTATTTAACCTCAGAATGATTTGAAAGGGTTAGTTCACCCAAAAATGAAAATTAGCCCATAAATTACTCACCCTCAAGTCATCCTAGGTGTATATGACTTTCTTCTTTCAGACGAATCCAATCGGAGTTATATAAAATATTGTCTTTGATCTTTCAAGCTGAAAAGTTTAATGCCACTCAGCGGGTGTTGCATGCATCAGTCCAAAAGAAGTTAAATAAAAAGCGCCCACCCATAAAAAAAGTGTCTCACACGGCTACGGGGGGTGAACAAAGGCCTCCTGTAGCGAATCGATGCGTTTTTGTAAGAAAAATACACAGAGTGTTCCACTAATGGACTTTTCCATTCATCCTGGCCGTTCAGCCCTGGTTTTAACCCTGTGCTCACTGTCCTGCACTTCGGCACTTTGATATATGAGCTACAGCCAACAGACCATCCGCAAGACACACACGGCCGTCAGGGATGTAACTCCACACCTCGCAGATTCAGCCCTGACTGACACTGCGATGTAAACAAGACCCACACAGGCTTTTAACCCACAGGAACAGCGTAGGTGGGAACGTCCATTCGGGGAGGTGAAGGGTTAATGCTTTCAGAATAGAGGAATTAATAGATACACCTTGTGCTGCCCCTTAACAGGCTACTTCCTGAAAAGAGACGTCTGTGGTCTGGAAAATCTCTGGGAAAAGATTTGACAAGGAGGGAGGATGCGAGGTTCACATGGTCATGGGAAACCTGGAAGTATCAGCGATTTTTCAGGCCTGGAAAAGTCATGTAAATTATTAGTGACTATAAATCATTCTGGTTATGCTCATCTAAAATATTCAGGTAATATATATGATAATAGTTTTTAAAATAATAAATATATGCTTATATATTATATAAGTATAATATAATACAAGTTTTTTAGCAAAATATATTACAAATACTTCAAATCCATATCCAGTAAGCAAAAGATCCTGAAAACCATGGAAATTTTTTGTGAGTATAAATCATTTGATTAAAATATTATTTTTTATTATTTTTCTAATATAATAAAATCTGTTTTAAGTACAATATATTGAAGATATTTTAAGAATCCATATCAGAATCAGAATGAGCTTTATTGCCAGGTATGTTTACACATAAGAGGAATTTGTTTTAGTGACAGAAGCTCCACAGAGCAACTGAATGACAGTAAAAAAACAATATCCAGTAAGAACAAAAAGAAAAACACCTGGAAAACTCATTGAAATTTCTTAGTGACTATTAAGTTTTGTAGTTATGCACAGCTAATTATATTCAGACATAATATAATCTGTTTTTTAAGTGCAATATTTTAAAAATAATTTAAAAATGTTTTAATCCAGTAAGGACAAACGACTGGTAATCTGGAAATTTCTTATTGACTATAATTTCTTATCAACCTAGCTGTGCTCATCTTAAAATATTCAGACTTCAAATAATATCATATTTTTAAGTGAAATATTGTAAATATTGTCCAGTAAGGACAAACAACTGGAAAACTCATGGATATTTATTGACCAAAAGATGTAGGGATACGGTAGGATAAACACTGGCCATGTTATTAATTTATACAGGTAATAATCCACTTTTGCAGCTGCTACAGAATGCTTGCTCAGGTCCATTTGAAACTTCTAGTGTGATCTTCCATTACGATGAGAACATTTTCCACACTCTCGTTCCCAGAGCTCAATGTCCCATACTGTGTCTGCTTCACTTTTGATGTCATACTTCCAAGTAATTGATGCTTCGACAAACTTGACCCTAGATCGACCTTCCTAACTCTGTTTTAGCAATCTGAGTAGAATGAATAGAGATGGTCCTGAGCGTTTCCTCACCCTTAAGTGATTTCTGGAGCCAGAGGGAAGCTTTCATTTGGCTTCTCCGACCCCCTGTGAAGCTGAAATGCTCTGAAGTCCACTTTGGCAGCCATCTTGGCAGTCAGTGCCTTGGGCAGCTGTTTTCAGTCTAGGTTATAGTCAAGCAAATCTCCTATTTTAAAGGTACATGTCAAAAATCTCAAAAACCGTTGACAGTGCTTAAGATTAACTCTCAGTTTTCAAAGAAAAACAGAAAGATGAAACTTCCTTGTGTTGCGATTTCTCTTGTACACTTTTCTGCAAGTGGTCTGTCTGCTTACAGTATGTTGTGTCTGACTGCTCTCTGTCTGTAGGCACGAGGAGCTGCTGGCCATGGGGGGACTGTACGCAGCCATGTGGTTAAAACAGCAGCAAACCCCAGAGTCAGAGGTCTCTACAGATGAACAACCGCAGGAGCCACAGCAGAGTGGCTGAAGCTGATGGAGCAGCGATGATGAATGGTGATGGGTGAAATCAATCAGGAAAATGGTAAAAGAGTCCATCTCAGACACAGGGGCACCAGACTGCACAAAAGTAATAAACTAAGAAGAGTGTTTCTCAGGGAAAGGTGTCATTAAAAATCTACCAATCATTGAGTACCTCTAAATATGTTAAAGGGTTAGTTCACCCTAAAATGAAAATGGTCCTCATTTACTCATTACCCTCATTTTGTTCCAAACTTGTATGACTCTTTTATTCTGTGCAAAATAAAAGTAGATACTGTGTTTTGATTTTGAGTGTTGGCAACCAGTGGTTCCCATTGACTTTCATTGCATGCACAAAAACCACTGACATTTCTCTTCTTTTATGCCTCACAAAAAAAGTCATACAGGTAAATAATGACAGCATTTTCATTTTTGGTGAATTTTCCCTGTAATGCTTAGGAAACAGCATTAGTATAAAAATACTGTCATGTGATGACTATATTCAGTCATTTCTGTTACATTGGTTTTTTCTTTATATTACATGTAACACATTTGTTTACACTTCTATCCATCACTGTAAACTGAGGAGATGTAGAGGAATCTCTGTCGTCTACATACGGGAATTGTAGGTAACATGTTCACTTGCTCAGGGTCATGTTTCTTTCATTATAATGCCGACATTTTAGTCACATTATATATTGCGGTGTTTATGTTACTCTGTATTTACATAAGTACATAGTAAATCTAATGAACTACATGTACTTTCCATATGCATTGTTTTCTTTGATGTTATCTATAGTATTAAATTTCAGTAACATGAATTTGTGAAACATGAATATAGTATTTAAATTGGAGTATGTGTAACATGTACACTGTAAAATGTAGTGTTCCCAATTTTTTCCTCCAAAAAACCATCAGACCTCTTTAGGCTGAGCCAAAAATTTTCACCAAAGTGGGGATGCTTTACCAAACCACATTAATTATCATCCTCCTTCACAATCAATCTATCATATCTATTTTGTCCACATCCACATTTATAATTTGAGATTCAAAAACTGAACATGGAAAATACTCATATACATTTAAACCAATATTTTAATATTAATGACATGCTGAACTTGAGAGGTGTTTGATATATATTCTCTTTTTTTTGTTTGTTTTTTAAATAGGTTTTTATTGATTTCTAGTTTGAATTGAAACTATTTGTATTTTTGAATGTACTTAATTGAACAAAGAATTGAATTAATTTTAAAAGAGAAACTGATGGATATTAAAGGGACTTACATGAACCACAGAAACATTCAGGAATATTGGAAAAACATCTGTAGCCTTTGGATATTCTTAAAATGCCTTTCATGGAAACATTAGCTAGGTGTTTTGTACATTTTTTGTGAAATGTGGATAAGTTGGTCAAGTACTTAATTTAAAAAAAATAAAGTCTGTAAATAAATACAACCCTGACTATGTACAAAAGTTAATTTATTTAGAGTATTTACATCTTTTCATTCCAGCTATGGTTTAGCACAAACAATGACATGTATAATCCTTTAAGACAATTGACATTAAAATCCATTCATTAAGTAGAACATGACAGAAATATTTACAGGGTAACACATTTCTGAACTATACAAAAACGGATATTTATCTTTAATGATTTAGGCTTAGAGTTAAAGATTGGCTACAATGCACTGAGGTTTGATGGGACTTTGGCCCACTCACATCAATACTATAAGAAAAGTATGAACAAATGGGTGTCCATGTGAATGTTTAAAAGTTTGGGGTCAGTAGGTTTTTTTAATAAATAAAGTAATACTTTTATTTAGCAAGGACACATTAAATTGATCAGAAGTGACAGTAAAGATGTTTATAATGTTTAAAAGATTTCTGTTTCAGATAAATGCTGTTCTTTTCTGTGAAATGCTCTACTTTCTATTCATCAAAGAATCCTGAAACAAAAATACTGATACAATTAAATAAATGTTTGATGATAATAAATGTTTCTCGAGCACCAAACAATCCCATTTTAAAAAGGATTAAAATATTTTAAAATAGAAACGTAATTTTAAATTGTAAGAATATTTCCAAATATCACTGTTTTTAAAGTTTTGATCAAATAAATGCAGCCTTGCTGAACATTAGAGACTTCAAAAACATAAAAAAAATCTTACTAACCCCAAACTTTTGAATGAGAGCGTATATTTCTGAGCAAGTAGATGCGCTGCAGAAAAATATCGTCCTACTGTCTGTAATTTCTGAAGAATGTGTATGAATTCCCACAGGAGCTGGCGTGGGGCCTGAAATACCTTCTCGTCACTGTCAACATTATCGGCGGCTGGCGATTAAATGTTTGCGGTGATAAGCGAACACTGTGAACAGAGTGGTTAATACAGTGTGGAATAAGAGGTCTGACTTAAATACATGCTTGCAGAGCCCAGTGTCTGCTAGAGTCCAGACGTGGTGAGGGAACATTTCTCATTACTAAATCATGCTGGACCGCCCTGTCCCTTACTGAGCTGAAGAAGGGACAAGGAGATTTGTCCTGAACTGTTCCAAGTGAGTGTGAGGTGTGTTTCAGAGTGGCCTTGTCACCATTGTTCAGTTCCAGGCGCGCCCTGTGCGATGACCCACGGAAGAGCACTCTGGTAAAGGAGCGCGGATGCCCCTGCGCTGAACCCTCACGGCAGGCGGAGAGAGGAGAAGTTCGCATGGGACGCTCCCCACAGGACGCCTTCTACGGAGCGGCAAGCAGGGGAAATGAGGTTCAAAGTGAGGACATGTCAGACGCTTTCTCTCTCTCTGTCCTGCATTACCGCCTCTTCTTTCGATCTCTTAAGCACACATTATGTAGTCTCCGTTCCTCAACAGCTTGTCAGGGTCTATGTGCATCACTGGGTTGAATTAAGTGCGCACACACAGGTAGAGTGTGTGTGTCTCTGTGTTTGTGAGAGGAAAGCGCTGGTCATGGATTTGAAGTTTGTGCATTATACAAAGTCATACTTCTAGGACTACTCGTTGGTACTTGTTTTTCATGGAAGTACTCCACTGGAGTGTCCGAATTACGGATTGGGAACAGTAGAGTTGG
The DNA here is from genome assembly GCF_001515605.1 of Sinocyclocheilus anshuiensis. Lineage (NCBI taxonomy): Eukaryota > Metazoa > Chordata > Actinopteri > Cypriniformes > Cyprinidae > Sinocyclocheilus > Sinocyclocheilus anshuiensis. Next base: position 2,794,155 of record NW_015540887.1, read on the forward strand.
CTCTTGTCCTTCTGAAAGTCCTGGAAGCGGTCAGTTTGCTCAATTCCTGCTGTTGTCGGTCTTGGGCCGTTTTTGGTACCACAGAGCTGTGGGGAGGTTCTGGCAGCCCATGTACTCCTTCCTCATTTCGGCTTCGGTGAGAGGAGGGGTGGAGTTGCACGGAGCACCGGCCAGAGTCACGTTCATCAGTCCCAGAGCAGCATCAGCCAGTCGGTGCATCGCAGAACTCTGCTGTTGCATTAAGCAAAGAAAGAAAGCGTTTAAAGTCTTCAAGTCATACGATAGCTTTATGTGGAAAACAGACAGAAATGAAAGTTATTCCACAGAAGATCTGAAATGTAAAGGTTGTATTGGCTACAAAAATGACACGTTGACTCAACATTTGTTTTGTGACCATTTTTAGTCAAAACTGACTTTTTGGATTTGGTCCTATTCCACAGACAAAGCCGTCATTATAAGAAGACTTAGCAGAATAAAGACCGTGAGTCGTATAGACTGTGTTTATGATGTAGGTCATAAAAGTAGAACTTGCCTCTGTCCTCTTTCAATTTTAGTACAAAGAAAAGAGCAGCTAGGATATTCAGTTATGCTTTACATTAAGGGTCCATTTAGGGCTGCACGATTAATCGCATGCGATATTTAATGCGCATCTTGTCAGTAAAGACGGTTCTGTAATCAGCGGTAAATCTCCATCACCTGCAGGCTTTCACATTGAGCAGCATTAACTACACAGAGCCGTTGTTCACTGACGAGTTGCGCAAAACCACGTTAAATATCGCATGCGATTAATCGTGCAGCCCTAGGTCCATTAGTTAACTTTAGTTAATTCATTAACTAAAAATTAACAATTCATTTTTTACTATATTTATTCATCTCTGTTGATGTTAATACAGCTGTTCATCGTTAGTTCATGTTGGCTCTGGTCCATTAAAGGGATAGTTCACCTTCAGTTGCTGGTCCCCATTGACTTGCACAGTGTTTTTCCCCCATACTATGGAAGTCAATGGGGACCAGCAACTGAAGGTTGAACTATCCCTTTAAATTGTTGAAAGATACATCTTGATTTTAATGGCAAATGATAAATAAATGCTTTAGAATTGTTTTCCATTGTTATGTCATGTTAACTAATGTAGTTAACTAATGTTAACAAATTAAACCTTATTGTAAAGTGTTACTGGATACTATATAGAGTGAGAAAATGATGACAGAGTTTTCATTTTTGGGTGAACTGTCCCTTTAAGCATTTATAATCAATCACATAATCAAGTTTGCATTTCCACCTTATTTTTCAATTCCAGTGAATGTATGAGACTTATCATTCATTAGCTGCTGTAAATAAATAACTAGAAGAATAGCAAAGTGTGTTTATGATTATGATAATAAATTATACATGATTAAATACAGCTAAAATAACTGGAAGCAGCTGACACCGGAAGCCTCACACGAGTTACAAATGGTTGTGCACTGCTTTTACGTTAAAAATAAGGTGTATACTTTGTTTTGTACAATCAAAAAAGAGTGATCTGAACAGCCCAGATTCATAAAGGCTTGTAAAGTCTCACCTTACTGAGGTGGTCTATGAGGCACTCTGATGGGTTCAGAGAGGCCCAGAACTCAGGTGTGTGCACCCAGGGCAAGCCGTTCAGCAGCACGACATTGACATGTTTGAGAGATCCCATCAGTCTCTTGCTGAGGATTCCACTGTAGCTCTGCTCCACAAAGAGCAGCACCCGACTGGCCCTGCATCCGGACAGATCCGCCAACAGTTCACCCACAGAGTAACGCTCCTTCAGATCTGCCTGGAGAAAAAAATATATATACCATGAAACCATCGTATAGAGCTTTCCTAGCATATAAAATGAAAAGTTTTATAGATTTTGCCTTAAAATGCCATTTATTAAAGTAGTAATCCGCAAAAGTCTGTACATTACAGTGATTTCACAGCATGAGATAAAAGCAGTGCAAGGACTTGAGTGGAAAATGCTTTTATAAAACTTAGGCAGCAATTATAGACTATTGTTCAAAAGTTTAACATCGGTGAGAAAACAGTAATGCTGTTTCTGTTTAATATATATTCAAATGTAACTTATTCCTTTGATGCAAAGCTGAATTTTAAGAAACCATTCCTCCAGTCTTCAGAGTCACATCAGAAATCATTCTAATATCCTGAATTGCTGCTCAAGAAACATTTTTTTTTTTATATTGTCAATGTTGAAAACAGTTGTGCTTAATGTTTTTTGTAATTTTCTTAGAATTATTTGATGATTAGAAAGTTCAAAAGAACAGAAATAATTTGTATTATAAATCTTTTATATATTATAACTATAATATTAATATTAAATTATAATATAAAAATACTATAATAAAAATAAATGAGAGAATATCAAAAAAAAAAATTATCATTAACAACCTGTTCCCCCCACTATTTTCAAATAATTTTGTTCTAGTTTATATTTTAATTTCATCCAATGCACCTACAATTCGCTATTTCACTTAAATGACTGTGGTCTATTTTAAGGCACTTCAAAAGGAGAGCATACATTCATTTGTCCTGGCATTCAGACTCGTGGCAGTTGTTGAAATGAACAGTTAGCCGTACTCTTTCTACTCGAAGAAGAAATGAGCAGCTTTCCTGTGGGAAGCCGAGCATCTGGTGGCCCTGATCCTGTGTGGTCCTTGTCTCTCAAGCCCCCCTTTGTCACTACATCCCTGTCTGGGGATCAGGTTGTTGCCTTTGTCCCTATAGAGAGTCTGTCCCTATTGTCATGGAAGGGTGGGCTTTACTGTGCAGTCTGCTCCCTTCTGTTTGCCCTACTCTAAACATATGGCTGGGATTACTGACCACCTTTTGCAAAGGATTGTGGGATTTTGGTGGTTCAACAGGAATGTACTTTATAAAAGCAATATCATTGAATGTGTGCACAGTTTCTGGAATGATTGCATTATTGATAGATGAAAGAGGTGGATGGCTGGTCTATTGTGAGTTTCTTAATAAGATTGAGGGCTTAAGATTGTGCTGTATTTCTCTATGAAATTTGATCTAATCTCTCTGGTGTTTCTTGTTAAGTGAGGAGTCTGCTCTGGGTTGTCCATGTGCATTAAGGGAATATGTTTTGACAAAGCATCCCCTCTTGGATGTTTGCTGCACAGGTGGCGTACGTTCTCATAAGCAGCACTAAAAATACTCCATGCACTCGTAAGACAAGAACCACCAAATTGCAAAGTGTCTGCAGATGCATCCCTTCCAAGAAATAAAACCGAATGAACAGATGAGAGTCAACCAAAAGTCAGTTTCCATAGTGTAATACTTTTATCCTTTGGTTAGTGGGCACTTTGAAGCGGTGGTCTTGGGGAAACACGTTGGATTCATTTATGGGAAGATAAGGAATTCCTAAACTCTTTTTATTCATCTGACCTCTCTGTGATTCCAGGAACCCCCACATTTATAACAAATCTACTTCAGCACTTTCAGAATAACACCGTAGGCCTGACTGTGAAAATATAATCCTGTTACAAAATCCACTGAACTAAAATATTTCCCCCCCAAAAAACTAGTGGTTTTCAACCACTACAGAGCACAACAGTTGGGTTCCAGAAGTAAAAATCCCTTTTTCCCCCTCCACAGAGGAATAGATTTTTGGTAGTGTAAACACCTTTTAAAACTGACCTACCATGATGTCTGAGATTATGAAAGTAATGATAGAGGTCGTAAGTCAGTGTGATTTCACTTTCATTTTTAAACCATTTTTAATATCTGAATTCTGAATGCAGAACTATAGTAATCGTAGTTCAGAAGAAAAAGATCCACCATTCAGAGAAGCTGCTATTACCACAGACACGTGCCAAAAGTTCTCCTGTTTCCAAGTACTTCAATTTAAAATATAATTTATTTATTAATTTTCAGCAACCCATTAATCCAGTCTTCAGTGTCACATGATCCTTCAGAAATCATTCCTGAGCAGTGTTGTGGGTAACGCATTACAAGTAACCAGTGTTGGGGGTAACGCATTACAAGTAACCTGAGTTACGTAATCAGATTACTTTTTGCAAGTAACTAGTCAGGGAGTAACGCAATATTGTAATATTACTTTTAAAAGTAACTTTCCCCAACACTGTTCCTGAGTAATATGCTGATTTGCTGCTCAAAAAACATTTCTTATTATTATCAATGCTAAAAACTCTTGTGCTGCTTAATATTTTTGTGGACACTGTGATACAGAATGAATCAAAAATTCAAAAGAACAGCATTTGTTTTAAATATAAATCTTTTGTAACATTATTAATGTCTTTACTGTCACTTTTGATCAATTTAATACATCCTTGCTGAATAAAAGTATTAATATATATTTTTTTTTTTTGGTAGTAGTGCATTAGTATATCTGAATATTTTACATTATACCTAAAATATATTTAATCAATGGCTTTATTATTTTATACATTATTTTAATTCATTATTATGAAACTTTATAATACAACTTTAAATTTAATAGATTTATATCATTGCGTTTGACTTTGTCATTCACAAACAATGCTACATAGGATGAGTAGTTTGTTGCCTCGTACAAAGTGTTGGAATCCCTGTTGAAATAATGAATTGAAAAAAATAATTTGTTGTGCTCTATGCTAATTGTGTTCATGGTTTCTGCGAAACTAAAAGTTTGAAAATGTTATACACTGCACAAGCGTCAGAACGTCTGAACAGATGCACACACTCACAATGCCGTTGTTATTGCGGTCCCAGAGCAGCATGGTGCCGTCGTTGCATGTGGGGCTGTTCAGGTACAGAACCAGAGAATCCACACAGTGCTGCTTCCGGCAGATGTAGGAAATGTGATTCCTGATCACCTCTTTCTCGGTGGCTGGATACATCCCCTCAGTCTCTTTAGCTGTGGAAATAAAGATACACTCTTAAAAATAAAGGTGCTTCACGATGCCATAGAAGAACCTTTTTGTCTAAATGGTTCCATAAAGAACCTTTAACATCTGAAGAACCTTTCTGTTTCACAAAAGGTTCTTTGTGGTGAAAAAAGGTTCTTCAGATTACAAAAAGGTAAGAAAGAGATGGTTCTTTAAAGAACCTTTGACTGAATGGTTCTTTGTGGAACCAAAAATGGTTCTTCTATGGCATCGCTGTGAAGAACCTTTTGAAGCACCTTTATTTTTAAGAGTGTAGTTTGTGAATCTGAATATAAAGCATCAGGGTAAATTAAAAGCTTAAATGACTTGAAATGTCCTCTGACCTGCTACCTGTCCATTCCCAGCAAAGAATGTCTTTATGTGGTCCTTATGGAAGCCGTTGTTCCTCAGCATCTGGTAGAAGAGCTGCAAGTTCTTTGCATGTTGTTGGTATGTTATCTGCTTCTGCCAGCCACCTGCACGTGCACAGGTTAAAGGTTATGTAGGAGCAGCATACCTGAGACAGCTGATGAGTCCAAGTATTCAGCCAGCATTTCAAACATCAATGGGTCAGATCTTACAAATGAGTTCTTTGAGTCAGTGTTTTGTACCTGACAGGAGAACAGCATGATCACAAGTCTGGTAGAGGCGGCAGGACAGGTGTGTGGCCAGGCGTTGCTGATGGCACCGGCGGGTGTTTTTATTGAGCTCACAGCTGGAGATGGGTGTGCTGGGACTGGTCAGTGGCAAAGGCTGCGGGCATCTGGCAAAGTCTGGGTGATCTACAGCAACAACCACATTACTTAGTGTTAGGTTTGAGGTGAGCAGCATTAAAAAGTAGGAGAACAGATTTCAACATGTTTTTTTCAGACCCAAACATGACATGATTCATTCTAAATATAAACTGTTTCTTCAGCAAATTTTTGTAGTTAAAATGCCACTTTGACCAACAGAAATCTTTGTGGTTTGAAAGTGAATTCTGCGAGTTGTGCTTAATGCATCGCTTTTGTCCAAATTACGCCGAAATACCTCTGTGACCGTCCCTTTATGCTGCGTTCACGGCATGTTGTAATTATTAGATAACTCAGACATTCTGCTAGGAGCTGTTCACATCCTTGGACTCAGAATAATGCATTTTTGTGGCAACACAATTAACATCATAATGAATCTGTTATAAAAAAAATTAGTGGCTGTAATGCAAATGCCTTAGTAAATGTATAGTTTATTTAGCTTAGCATTAGGTAGTTATTCAACTCTGTGCTATAGCTACATTAAACTATTTATGTCTTTTGTTTATTTTCAGAATGTTTTTGCATTATTAAAACATTAACAGTAGTCAGTTATAAGATTAATAAACAAATATTACGAAATAACAGCTTAACTACATTTTACTGCCATTTTCAGTGTTTCATCAGGTTGCAGCTGTCAGGTGGTACAAGCAGAGCTCTCAGAAAATGACAATTTTGTAATTATTTCAAGGATGTTAACTTTTTTTTTTTCCTCATACTTGCAGTAATTCCAACATGAAGCACCTTTAAAAAAAAAAAAGCCAGATTCCTGATTCGCTTCTATTCAGGATTCAAATAACTTGGCGTAATTGTGATTTGTGCTTCTATTGCTTTCTATTCCTAAGAGTGTGTCACTGACCTTCCAGAGATAATTAAACCTGTTGAACTCTACAATTCCATTGACTCACCTACACAGTGCAGGCGTTGGGTTCGGTTGCTATCTTTCACTCCCACAACCAGAGGGAGAAAGTGAATCTCACAGAGGCCGCTGCTGTGCTCCGCTCGGCCGGTTCTGCCCGTCGTGCTCCTGCGGGCCCTCGCCCGGCTCGCCATACGGTCGCTGCGACTCCTCCTCCGCTTCAGCTGGTTCTGGCAACGTGTCTTCACAGCCATCGTCAAGCACTCCTCCCCTGTATACATGTTGCATGAAACAGTTAATGTACAAATACAATCTGCTAATAGTCGCCTGCACTCTTAAAAATGAAGGTTTTGGTGCTGTTAAAGAACCATTCTGGGTTTCACAAGAACCTTTCAGTGAACAGTTCCTAAAAGAACCACTTTTTATTAGTGTGAAGAACATTTTAATAATCTGAAGTAACTCTTTACACTATAAAGAACTTTCTGTGCAATGAAAATGTTCCATGCATGTTAAAGGTTCTTCATGGAACCACAGATGCAAATAAAGAATCCAAGCAACAATCCATTATAAAGAGCAATGTTTTTGGTTTATTGCTTGGTGATCATTCAAGAACATACCAGTGTCAATATTTGCCCAATGTTTATGACCTGGATAAATGAGAATTATTGCTCTGCCGTTGTCATGTGATCATCCACCTGGCTTTAATAAGTATGAGCTGCCTGCAATGCTAATTTATACCCTGAGAATGTGACAAAGAGAAACTATCCTTTCAGGAAAAGCAGTAATAATGACTTTTAAACAGGCATAGCATCAGACAGGGCAGAACAGCGTGCATTCCTTTAGTAATCTGCCATAACTGCAAACTATCCATTCAGGCACATGCTGCACTTTAAACAAGACTGCAGCAGGGCTACTGACGCCAAGCAATTTTTATCAGTTTCACACTGAGGAAGCCTGAATTAGACAGCAGCGCAGGAGGTGTAATCACAAGCCATTATAAATCCATTTCACTTAACAACTAAAATTGGCTCTTACAATGAAAGGTTTCCTTGGGGTAAAACAGCATCAGTAGCCCTACCGAGTCTCTCTCTGTGGTCAGTTGTATCCGGAGGCCCATTCAGAGAGACTTGGGATGATTTGAAATGTGGCCAGAACTAAACCCAGCTTTCATTCCGGTCTCTGATTCTCACCACATCTTCAGATGAGATGGTCAGGTTTGGACACAGCGAGACTTGAAAACGGTTCTAGATTTGAACCGAGTCACACAAGCCCTTCTGCCTTGAGCTCATGTGTAAACCAGAGCATTTTTGTTTACCATTTCTAATGTGTCCGCTCATTATTGCCCTTCCTGAGCTTCATTTCGTCTCCAGTTACTAAGAATATTTCTTGAAACAATTTGATTTGAGGAAGGCTTGAGTCCCGACATGTGCGCTTAGCCTTTAAGAATTGAGAGTTTATTTAAATATATTTACATAATTGCCACGTCCCCAAGGCAGATTCATCAAAGAATCCTGAAAATACAAAGAATCACGGATTTCACAAAAATATTAAGCAGAACAAGAGTTTTCAACATTGATGATAACAAATGTTTCTTCAGCAACAAATCATCAAATTAGAGTGATTTCTGAAGGACCGTGTGACACTGAAGACTGGAGGGTAATGATGCTGAAAATTCAGCTTTGCATCACAGGAATAAATTACATTTTGATATATATTCAAATAGAAAAGTTATTTCAAATTTTAGAAATATTTCACAGTATTACCGTTTTTACTGTATTGTTCGTCAGCCCTGGTGAGTGTGAGACCTTCTCCAAAAACACTTAGTCTTACTGACCCCCAACTTGTGTAAATAGATTAATAATGTGAATTTAAAAAATAACATTTGTAAATAAATGTACTCTTTTTCAGCACTCATTTGCCATTTTTATTTTTCCAGAAGTAGCCTAATACCACACACAGGATTTTGGGAAATCCTAGCCAATGAAGGAGAAGGACACATCAAATTTCCCTTCAAATATTCACCAGATGAAGGCATCTCAGTAGATGGGAATTTCACACAAATAATTGGATGCGGACATGTCTTGATTCCTTACCAGCATAAATTTTCAGCCTCAGCTGCAGCCCATATGCAATCATAGTCAAATAGTCTGGTCAAGATATTAAATGACTTTCTTCTGGATGTTATTAGTACATCAGCTGTCATTGCGACACTTTAAGGCTTACTTCAATAACAGTCACTTGGAAAACAGTTTGTGTCCTATTAAAGAATATGTAGTAGAATCAACTTTATCATCACAACTTTTCTAGTCTCTTTCAGCAGTGATGATGCAAATGTTCAAGTTTAGTTCAAAGGTGATGGGTTGTCTTGTGGACTATGGGGGCACAGCTGAACCCAGTGTTAAGGACTGAACTCTCAGTCGGGAATGAATTATTGACCGTTCTTATTGTGAATGCATGACTCTCGGCTCAGTCGTGCGTCTGCCCTCCACTTTCCCTGCAGGGGGTCCGTGGCCCGACTGCTCCTAAGAGCAGATGCTTGTGCAGACCTCTCAGACTCATTCGCACACCTCAGACGCAGCTTCGTGTCACAGGGCAGATGACCTTTGCTTATGTTCTTAAGTGTTAAAAAAAGACATCTACACTGGCTTTTTATAAAGCAACATTAAATTTTTATTCCATGTTCATCGATTGACATTTTACACTTCAGACATCTTAGAGCTGTCTATGTAACTTTTATGTATCTGCATGTTTTTGACACAATTTTGCAGGACTTTTCTCCTATTCCCTGTAAAGGTTTTCAAATATGTTTGAATAAATAATATGCATTATAGTGTTCATGTTACGGTGTAATTTATGTTACTTATATATAATTATTGTGTGCTGTTTATAGCTGCTGTAAATACACATTATTATGATAATTAGTATAGTAATTACATATAATGACATTATAATTAGTAAGGTGTCCTGATAATATGAGTAACACCCTTTTAACCATGGTAATTTACACTTCACATTTTACACTTTACATTTAATCACATTGGTAACAAAGAAATAGGCTAGGCTACTTTTGGTTTGAAGGGTCTAAACAGCTATAAATGAATGTGCAGACTGGCTTCTTGTCAACATTTTTACATGGCTGGTATAAAAAGTCACATGAGGAAAGCGGTCTAATTCCAGTTTGATTCCAGATATGATGTTCGTGACAGAACTCGATGAAACATTTGGGTCTGTTATTAATGTACTATAGCTAATAAATCGTGACGTAAACGTCACGTTTTTTCCAATTCTAGTTTTAAAAGTATTATTACATTACAGTTCAAAGGAATACACAATTATTCCTTAATCTCTTTTCACTGACAACTGCTTGGTAGTTAAAAACATATGCATTTTTAAAAAGTTTTTAACTTTCTGTTGGGTCTTGCTGGGCAAATTAAATTTTTTTTCAACTCTTTTTAAACTTTTTTCATTGGACTATGCGAGAGTAAAATAGGCTGAAATATAGGAAAATTGCAATAAACGGGTTAATTTATTGGGTTCAGTAACGTGTTGCGATTGCCACAAGCTTTGAACGTAATTTTTAATTTACTCAAGTAAAATTTTTATGTTCTCTTGTTTAGACTGATGATTTTTAAATCTCAGGCTGGACAGATTCAGTCCACTCACCCAGATAAATGCCGTCCTTATGAGCACATTTCTTCTTGGTTGTGTTGAAGTCCACATAGAACAGGACCACCGGGTGTCCGAAGCTTTTAATTTACTCAAGTAAAATTTATGTTCTCTTGTTTAGACTGATGATTTTAAATCTCAGGCTGGACAGATTCAGTCCACTCACCCAGATAAATGCCGTCCTTATGAGCACATTTCTTCTTGGTTGTGTTGAAGTCCACATAGAACAGGACCACCGGGTGTCCGAAGCTCTCGCCGGGGCTGGGGTCCAGCAGCAGCGCGGCGTCATGCGCACTCGCGCCGGGGTACAGCTCTTCGTTTGCCTTGCGCTCATCTTCCGCGCTCGCGTCCGCAGAGAAGCCGCTCTGTTTGGACTGCAGCGCACCGCTCGAGTATGAGTCCGGTAGGATCGCCAGCACTTTCCCCGAGCCGGACTCGGTCACGTACACGACCACCCCGCTCAGGTGCAGGTGGGACAGCTTCTTGCACTCGCTCTCCGGTAGAGAAACCCTCCGGCACAGGTTGAGCTTCAGGTACTGAAGTCCAGTTCGGACCCAGCGGTCCAGACGAGACCCGCAGCACTCGCCAATGAGTAAAGCACAGATGAGAAGAGAAACGCACTGGAGCTTCATGCTTCGGCTGTGTGAAGGTCTGTTTGGATGTCCTGACTTGCTTGTGTAGCTATTTTCGGGAAAGTTACTTTTAAAACAGCTTTGTTCGGCTGGAGGTGTGTGTTGGACAGTCAGGGGTCTTGTGAAGTTTGGAGAGATGCGGTCGTCTTCATTAAAGGTGCTCAGAGCAGCATCCAGATGGAAAGTAATGTGCTGTAACTCCATCCCACAGGCTCTGACATGCTGTTGAACAGAGGGAGGAGGGAGAGAGAGAGATAGGGGGAAGGATGGAGCTGCCTGTCAGGTAATTCCCATTAACAAAATTATTTTTTGACTTCTAATTTTATGATAAATGATTACATCAGAGATATTCTAAGGGGAAACAACTTGTTTGAAAATGAGCAGCTGTAAACTGCTGCCACTCTATTTGCATTTGTCTGGATGCATTAACTTTTGTTTTTTTCTCGAGCAAAGTGACCCCAAAGCACAAATGATGTTGCAGGGACGTTTGCAGTTTTATATGAATTATTCTTTCGTTTATTTTAAATATTTTATCAACTCTTATTCAATCATTTTTAACATCTGTTAAATTTTATGGTAATAAATTGTATTTATTAAAGTGATAAATTGTTTATTAACATCTCAAACTGAATAATTTAGAACATGTTGAGATACAGTTATATCTTATGGAAACTGTTGGCAGTTTAATTTGATAAGCTTCATGCACAAGGTTGTGAAACTAAAATATGTTTCTTAGAAAATTGCAGTTTTCTAGAGAATTTTCTACTTTTCAGTTGCTTAACACAGTGGTTCCCAACCCTGGTCCTTGAGGCACCCCAACACTGCACATTTTGCATGTCTCCTTATCAAACACACCTGATTCAGGTCATCAGCTCATTGGTAGAGACTTCAAGACCTGAAATTGGTGCGGCAGAGAACGGAGACATGCAAAATGTCCTCCAGGACCAGGGTTGGGAACCACTGGCTTAACATACAAATAATTTAAGACAATTTATACAGTAAAATGGTTATAGCCTAAATAAGAGAAAGTGTTTGGTGGAATACTTAACTCATCAGGAGAGAGAGAGAGAGAGAGAGAGAGAGAGAAACTATTTTTATATCCACATGAAATTGCCTGAAAAAGTCTTGTCCTATTTTCAGTGTGTTGACATATTGCTGTTAGATTTTTTTTCTCTCATTTGGATAGTGTTAACAGATAATAGTGATAGCCTATAATTTTGCAAATAACAATAAGACTTTAAAATATTTCAATTCTGGGTTTTTGGTCTGCTTCAATAAATAGAAGCCTGTGAGAGACTGAGGCAAAAGAATCCTCAGGGAAGCCTAATGATTTGAAATAAAAATTGATATAAAATATAAATAAATATCCATTATTTATAAGTATACATATAAATAGTAGAAACCACGCATATGCAAATACACCATAACATTTTCGTCAAATGAAAACAATACATTTTGTTTAACCTGAAAAACCTTAGTCTGAAATTCAGCACCAACTCCTTGATTGCACGCACAGTATTTTTATTTTTATTTATTTATTTACTTTTTTTTTTTAAATGAAGTTATTAGATCTGACCAGAGAGTGGCGCTGTTTTTTCGTTTATTGTAAATTAGGGCACCTTCACATGGTCATGTTTAACCCAACAACCAGTCCAACCAGTAAGAACCTAATTTTTGAATAACAGACCTGTATATATTTCACCACATTCTTTCTGATATTTCAAAGATTTTTCAAATTAAGTTATTAGATCTGACCAGAGAGTGGCGCTGTTTTTTCGTTTATTGTAAATTAGGGCACCTTCACATGGTCATGTTTAACCCAACAACCAGTCCAACCAGTAAGAACCTAATTTTTGAATAACAGACCTATATATATTTCACCACATTCTTTCTGATATTTCAAAGAGATCTTTTATGACCACATATTGTTAGACACGTCTTTCATGACTGTGCAGTTTCTCGGATTGTCTGTGAGTTTCTTCTTGACCTGATTATACACCTCTGTGCCGTTAATTACACTTAATTAGAAACATGATCTGCATGCAATTGTACTTGTAAGGTCACTCTTCTATTTTCCCATCCTAATTAGGAAACTTTTATTGTAAATTCAGTACTGATAGGATATTGGCACTCTGTCTTAAATTTGCTGATCTTGATCATTTTGAAGGTTGGTTTCATTTGATTGATTGATTTATTTATTGTGCTTTACTGTAAATGGAATATCAGATTACAGGAACATCATTTCTAGACTTTTAGTACCTGACACAAAAGCTAAATTATAATAAACCAGATAAACAGGCATACATTTATTTTGTCATTTATTCTCAGATATTTATTCCCCTCAGTACTGTACTTCAACCTTGGCCTAGTTAGTAGGTGTGAATTGTCTTTCCATGGTAATGTAACCACAACTTCAGTTCTGCACTTGTAACCCTATCCAGTGTCATGTCAGTCTAGGGCTCATTGAAGAAAAGATCTAATCGAGTCCTCTCTCACCTGAGAATCTTACACGACAACACAACATTGTGATTTCATGAGGGTCACTGAAATGGTACAGTCTCATCCTTGACTCAGACTAAAAGGTATTGCAGAGCTTAATGTAAAGCCACCAGGATATGTTTAACAGACTGTGTGTTTTATAGCAACTATTTGCTTAGTTCACCAAGTCTGTGTGTGTGTGTGTGTGTGTGTGTGTGTGTGTGTGTCTAATGGCAGAGCATCATGGTGACCTGCTGAGAGTTTGAATTGCAGGTGGTTTGTCACAATGCATATTTAATTTTAAGTGCATGTGAGATGGCAATACTGGGTTACTTCATTCTGTAAAGGAGTTTTCAATAACTCGAGAGGATACTGGATAAGTTTAGTCAGTTGGCTCAAGCTTTACCACAGAAAACCTCCTTTGGATCTGTTGCTCTCTGTATTATTGGTGAGATTATTTAGTTTAGTATATCCTTAAGAACTTATCATAAAAGATGTGAATTTGTACAAGGTAAGTTAAATTGTTGTTGTTTTTTCATATCTATCAGGTGTCAAATTGTTCTTGTTGTTGTTTTTATTTTTTGAGTTTTATAATTAGTCAGAGCTTCAAAATATTTATTATATAGAACATTTTCTGACTATTTTTCTATATATGTATATGTATTTTGTATGTAGGGAAGACCACAAATGATTGTCACAAGTTGTCACAAGAGATACTGTATATAACTATAAGTTTTTAACAATTTGATCATCAGATTTTTTTGCTATAGTTGGGTAACAAGTGAAACCACAGTGTTCAAATGTTATAAACCGTATAGTTTATTAACTACAATATTTAATGACCAAAACCACAACAAGACTTTAATGCATGTGCCTACATAAAATTACATTAAAAATTAAACCTCCGAGAAGTATTAGCCTAACTATAGCAATTGGTGTGACAACTAGCCTCAGCCTTCCCTACAAATATATTGTGTACAGTATCAGTTCATGCATTCAAAAAATAAGTGGTGCGTCATTATATGTTATTCACTTCATCTAACTTCTATTAGAAACATCTATTATGGTTCAGACCAGTGTTATTTTAGTAGCCTATTATTTATACACTTTGTTATAGTATTTTGGCTATATACACTGTAGCCTATATTATTTTTTATATTATATTTAATATATTTTCAGTTTTCATTATAATTTTAGTTTTAGTCATTTTATGAGCTTTTTTATTATGTGAAATTTACATTTTCATATAATTTCATATATAGCTTTTTTTAGTTTTAGTAAGTTATTGATTTCAGTTAGTTGCCAAGGCAACATTTCTAATTTTCGATTTTTCGTTATTTTTTTCATGTAGTGTTAATCTATACCCGCTTTGTTTCAGTTACTGAACGCGAGTTTTAATAGTTTACCAGCAGTAACAGACAGTCAGCCTGTATATCGTGTGTGTGTGGGTGTGTGTGTGTGTGTGGCAGGCAGCACGAGGGAACACAGCACGAGGCGGGTTTCTCGAGCGCGACACTCTCTCTGAGGTAACTACAAACTGCCCTGTCATCCCGAGCCGGTAAGACGTGTTTATCACCTGCAGAAATAGGCAGAAGTCTTTGTTGTAATAAACGTTAGTGTTACACAAAACGTGTTCGTCCCGTACACGATGACGCTGGTGATGTATGGCATGAGAAAGAGTTGTTAACCCTACTGTGCAGCGAGTGTTGTGTGGTAAGCTAATGCGCTAACGGTTAGCCTCGTTTTGGCCGCGTCTCAAAATCTAGTGCGCTGTCTGCGTAGGCAGTATTTAATGTGGCTATGATTTCCAGAAACACCGTCTAGCCAGGCAGCTGACAGGGTTTTGAGTCACCAGCTTGTATGTCTCCTTTGACTTTATTCAAAACGATAAAGCCCCGTTCATGTGTGTTGGCTTGATGAAAGCTCAACGCCAGACCGATGGAAGCCAAAAATATTGATTAATAATTATAACAACATGGTGTTTGTGTCTACAGAGAGGGGAGGTGTAGTTTTTAGCTAATCTCGTGGAATTCAGACTAAGGAATCTGAAAAGATCAAGCCTTTGATCAAACACAGTGTTGGAGTGTCTCAAAATCTTATGAGCTGCCTATACAGAGAATATTGATTGGAAGTTTTCTTTTAGTTCAGTCATACTTAACAGAGAATCAAATATATTCTTATTCCTGTGTTCAAGAATACTACGGTACATATCCAAAAATGTTAAAATAGTTTTTTTCTAGATCTGGAAATATTTAAAAGAATTTTTAAAATGTATTTACAATATTTGTATGCATGTATGTATTTATTTATTTTCTGGGTTTGTTCTACTCTGAAATATTTTATTGTGCTTGTGTAGAGTAAAATTAGTTTGCTAGCAAGTGTGATATCACTGTCTGCATTTAGGCTTTTATTAGAGGCATTTGTAACTAAATATAACTATAATTATTATTATTTTATATAGATAATCATTTAAATAAAATCTTTCAAAAGGTTGGTATCTGACATACAGATGTCAGTCTGCTTAGAAATTTCAGTAAAATGATTTCTGAAAGGAGAAAAAAGTGTCTTGAACACTTTAATACTCAGATATGGCTTTTTGTTTGTTTGTTTGTTTTTTTGGGGGGGTGGGGGGGTTGTAGTT
>NW_015540887.1:2810219-2810469 GCF_001515605.1 Sinocyclocheilus anshuiensis
TTTTTTATTTTAAGGGATTAAATAATTAAACATTTTAAAGAATAAAGAAGAATTTTTAATGAACCAAAATGTGTAATTGATTTCAAATAATAATTTTTTTAAAGGGGTCCTATTATGCTTTTTCACTTTTTTCATTTTAGTCAGTGTGTAGTGTGTATGTTTGGGCATAAAAAAGATCTAGAAAGTTACAAATCTCAAAGTCCACCAGGGCTCTATGCTTGTTTTTCTTTTTAGGAGCGCTTCTGCTCCT
>NW_015540887.1:2810538-2826574 GCF_001515605.1 Sinocyclocheilus anshuiensis
AATTTCTGATATTTATTGCGATAACGATATCAATGACGATAATTTAGGGAATCCTGTTTCTTTAGAGCAGTGGTCACCAACCCTTTTAGGCCCAAGATCCCTGACCTCGGCCTTTATGAACGACAAGATCTACCTATTGAAGAAGTGATAGAAAAAGACATGCCAGATTGTACTTCAAATTTGAGGCCTTTTACTTAGTATTTTAATTAGTGATGCGCCGATCATAGCTGATTCAGATGAAAATCGTGCAGTGTGAACTTGGCATAAATATGTTTTCATAGTCGCACGCAGTAGTTTTCAGTCTCAAATGAGACTGAAATGGTCGCACTGTAGAGCCCTGTCCACTCCATAGGGAGATAACAGTTACTAAGTTTTAAAAAAATCAATTTTCAAGAACTACAACGAACGGCTCGTTTGGACTACAGCGTTGGTTTCCGGGCATTGTGATGTCACAAAGCGTCTCATTAGAATATCATTAAAAAAATTCCCGCCAGAAGAAGAGCTGCTGTGCTGTAGCGTCAAATTTTCAGCATGTCTAGAACAATTCTTACAAGTATAACACGACGTAGCTGGGCGCCGCGGACAGACGCCGAACGGCGCCGCCGGTGTGCCTACACTCATAGAAAGTAATGTATTCGAATTTTAAAGATGTGGCACGACGCGACACTGCGCTTCTCGTCCAGTGTGCAACCACCTGAAACGCTGTTTTTTTTTCACCTCCGTGCCCAAACATCTTTGTTTGGGCTTCTGAAAGCGGATGATGTCAGGAAATAGTGGTTGCAATTTATTTTTTAACTCTGTTCCTGAGCATTATGAAATGTCAACAACTAGACTTTATCGTTATTATCGCGGGAAGACAAATTCTTATCGTGCGGAAAATTTTTACCGGTATATGGCAAAGGATAAGATATCGCTCATCCCTAATCGCGGCAAGCCTACGTGGCAGTACTGAAACACCGTCTAAGCTGTTTGCCAATCACAACGCACTGGGACAGCTAACCAATCACAACACGTTTTGTTTTTCGGAAGGCGGACCTTCATCAAAGCCGGAACTAATCGAGCCGTTTGTGCCAGGATGGGGAGAATGCAAATATTGTCCTTTAATAGAAAAGGTGTGACTGCGGTCTACGTGGTAGAGAGGGGGAACGCAGAAGAATGTTAAATGCCCCAGGGGGTACGCCGCTGTAAAAAGTTTGAGAACCACTGTTCTAGTACACCCCCAAAACAAAATCAAGACTTTGTAAAAGAGCATAATAGGACCCCTTTAAATGTGCACTGCACTCATAACTTTTATAACTAATTTGCTGACAACGGTTCTGTTAATGCTTCATGTTTCATCACATTCAGTTATTAATTACATGAATTATGTAAATGATAGCCTATATTTTCAATTACAGTGAAATACATTTTTTAAAATGGTGAAATTCCTCAAAAAAAAAAGTCAAGTAGTTGAATATTATTGTTGGTCATTTAACATTTCTATCATAAACAGTGGTCAAATGTAAATGTTAGCTACTTAAATTCCACATTCTTTCACTTCTGTGCTTCTGTGAACAGTAAAGCAAACAGGACAGTGCGTAATGAAGCCCAGCAGAGCAGCATCAAGAATATCAAATGCTTGGCCATATCTGATTGTTAAATAATGGTGATAACAAAATGGTGTTAAAATGCCACAGTGAGCATTTCATCAATAACTGGTGTTATTGCTTTCCGTTTTACAGTTGTAGCCCCCTTTATCCTTCGGTTCCTCACTTATGTGTTTGCCTGAGCCCATGCCAGCGGGGTGTGAGATGGCAATTAATGGCCTCCAGTGGAGCTGAAGACATAAGGAATGGGGCATCTCGGCCAGCCCTCGTCATCCAAGCCAAGTCGGCAGTAGTGCATTCACCCAATGCACGAGGCTCCTTCAATGCTGAAAGAAAGAGATTGCAGGGCAGCGCGGGTGATTCGGTGCCTCAGCCGAATGTGAGAGTGCTGTATGATCAGCCCTTCTGTGTCTCAGGGATCCCCACACAACGTGCCTATCCACACGTGCCTACAGTAAGAGTCAGCCGCACACAGAGCACAAGTGCAACTTCTTTGAATGGTGCTAGTAATGGTTTAAGGACACGCAGTGTGTTATCTAAGAGCTTGCCACATATTAACGCTGCTCCCGCTGCATGCCATAGCCACCGTCAATCCCACTGGAACCTTGATTCATTTCGGTTCAAGTCAGGGCTGTTAGGAAAAAGGGCCTTTTCGTCTCAGCTGTCTGTTTGTCCTGCCTGTCCCTCCCCACCTAAGTCGTCTTCTCAAAGGGTCGTAATTGAGAAAATCATGCCTACTACTCAGTCTTTGCCTTGGACGAGCAACAAGCTCAGGGATAACAGCAATGGAGTCGTGCGGCCCCCAAATGCCAAAATGCCCACATACTCCAAACAAGAGACCATTGACCTGCACAGTCCTGCCAATATCGTATCCGGCTGCAATGGAACACATTCACGAGGCCTCAAAACCGATGCAACAAAACCTCCCCAACCGAGCGTGCCTTTGAAAGACATATGCACGGATGTGCTTTTGAACCACAGCAAGGCACCCAAGGATTTAAAGCAGTTTGAGAAGATCGTAGCGGAAGACACTAGAGCAATTGAGCTGGATTGCTGTGTGGGACACGGTGTCGGTGAAGCTCCTCAGAGAGTGACTAAAATCAGCTCTGAGGCAGAGTTCGCTGCCACCGTTGTGCGAAAACTCACCAAAATCAATGTACATGCAAGACGCCGGACACTCAATGGTGTGAGCAGCGTAAAACATCTCACAGGCAGTACTGTACCCATCTGCCTTATTAATGAAGATAAGGAGTCTTGTTTTGCACCTATGGAAACCAACAGTGCCCTCAGTTTTGATATAACGGATAAGAAGTGCCCCTCTGCTGTTGTATGTAATGGTAAGACACAGGGAGGTGATTGTGCCATTCCAGAGGTGACTGGCCATGATATGGCCTCTCCTCAATCGCCGTCTGTTTACACCGTGACAAACCAGATATCTGCCATTCAGCTCACAAAAGAGGAATGCTGTCAGGCCTCTCAGGTGGACACAAGCCCCATGTCACTTAAGGAAGAAGAGGAGGATAGTCCTGAGATTCAGAGGTGTGTGCAGTTACTCAATTAACTGTTTTTGTATATTTACTGCAGTTCAAAAGTTTGGCGTTGATGAGTTTTTTTATGTATATGAAAGAAGTCACTTATACTCACCAAGGCTGTGTTTGATTAAAAATGCCGTAAAATTTATTTATTTAAAATATCTGTTTTTATTTGATAACTGTTTTCTATCTGTATTCTATCTATATGTATATATGAATAGAAAGTTCAAAAGGACAGCATTTATTTGAAATAGAAGTTTTAATTTCTTTATTATATTATATACTTTTAATCAGTTTAATGGGTCCTTTTTGAATAAGTGTTAATTTCTTTCAAAAAAATCTTTTTGATTTTGATTCCTCACTTTTAGACAGTATTGTATGTCTGTAAATAATGTGCTGATGGGAAGTCTTAATTAGTTTTAGTAAATCAGATAATTCAAACTGGTTTGAATCATTAAGAAACTCCAACAAAAAATTTTTCATGCATTTATTTTGGACATAACTTTAAAGCTCTCAAATATTGTGCATCTTACACCGTAAAAGTCACATGTCCGAGATAATTTCTCAAGGTTTTTTCCCCCTTGTAATTCACCTTTCAGACAGGGAATGCTTCTAGATGGTGATGAGGAGGAGCTTCCAGATAATCTGGAGAATGACTTCAGTGATGATGGTAACAGAACTGCTTTTTTCTGTTGCTTTAACCTCAGCATATATAAACCTGTGTAGCCAGAACTCTTTTATCAATGTGTTTGTATAAGGTTACATTTTTTTTTAATTTTCCGATTGTGTTTTCATAAAATCTAAGGCTACTTTTTTGCTTTTCAGTTGACTCAGATGATTGTGATGTCTCCTCAACAACGTCCGTGGCAGCCTCGTCCAGGTAAATAGACTTTTATCTTTGAGAAATTCAGTACTCCAGGACGAATCTCACTGTTTTACATTGTGCTTATTAAGTGCTTATTGATCTCTCTTAAACGTGGTAGAAGTCCACCTGTAAAATGAAGTCAGGGCAATAGTTAAAATTTGTAAGGTTTTATCTCCAGCCTTGGTAGCCTCTCCTGTTACGAGGGTTACTTCTAAAATACCAGTATTACTTTTCAATACAATCATCATACTGCTTTATCATAGAACAAAACTCTTAACTGATTGGATAAGAAAATGTATAAAATTATTATAACTCCTGGTGATATGGATACTTTAGCGTCATCTCCCTCTATATTCCGTAAGTCGTTCACTCTCACCATAAATATTAACGTGTCCTCTAATAAAACGGGTCTCTACCTCATTAGCGTCTTCCAAAACATGACCTTGACTGCAGAAAGAAACAATTGTTTTCTTGGTTCAACCTTGTGTCATACGTTGCAGAAAGCAAATTACAGTTTGAAACATTAGAGAAAGGATAAAATAAAGGAAATTCCACCACAAATTCACTCACACACCCATATACAGTGTCTTGTGAAAGTATTCAATTTTTTTTCACTTTTTGTTATGTTGTAGCCTTATGTTAAACTGCTTTAAATTACTTTTTTTTTTTCCCCACATCAATCACTACACTATATACACCACAATGACAAAGCAAATAACAGGTTTTTAACATCTTTGCAAATTTATTAAAGATAAAAAAACTTAAATGATTCCATTGCATAAGTATTCATACCCTTATCTGGGACAGTTGAAATTTAGCTCATCAAACCACACATCTGGGGAAGATGTAGAAAAAATTCTACTGCATTGAAGGTTCACAGAAGCATGTAGCCTCCATTATCCATAATGGAAGACGTTTGGAACAACCAGGACTCTTCCTAGAGCTGGCCTCCTGGCCAAACTGAGCAATTGATGGAGAATGGCTTTGGTTAGAGTGGTGACCAAGAACCTGATGGTCACTCTAGTTGAGCTCCATGATCATATGTGGAGACAGGAGAAACCTACAGAAGAACAAACATCACTGCAACACTCCACTAATCTGCTTTATGCTGGTGTGGCCAGATGCAATCCTCTCCTCAGTGAAGACACATTGAAACACACTTGGAATTTGCCAAAAAGCACCTAAAGGACCCTCAGACTGTGAGAAACAAGATTCTCTGGTCTGATTAACCTCAATTCCATGCATCATGTTTGAAGGAAACCAGTTCTGCTCATCACCTGCAGAGTACCATCCCAAAAGTAAGTTGTGGTGGTATCAGCCTCATGCTGTTGGGCTTTTTTTCAGCGGCAGGGACTGAGGGTCACATCAGAGTAGAAGAGAAGCTCAATGCACCAAAATATTGAGATAGCTTTAATGAAAACCCAGTCCATAGCATTCAGAACCTCAGACTGGGCAGAAGGCTCACCTTCCAACAGGACAATGACCCTAAGCACACAGCAAGAGTGGCTTATAGACAACTCTGAGAATGTCCTTGAATGGCCCAGCCAGAGCCTGGGCTTGAACCTAATCAAATATTTCTGGAGAAACCTGAAAACGTACATCTGCCACCATCCAACCTGACAGAGCCTGAGAGGTGAAGAGGTGAGGTGAAAAATGGCAGGGAATTGCCAAATGCTGATGTGCAAAGCTTGTCGCATCATACCCAAAAATACTTGAGGCTGTAAAGGTGCTTCAGCTAAGTACTGAGTTAATGAATGAATACTTATGCAATGTACTTATTTCCGTTTTTTTATTCTTTTAGGCTTGTGACAGTTTTTTTTTTGCCATTATTATGGTGTATGGAGTGCAGATTGATGTGGAAATCATTGTATGTGACCCTGGACCACAAAACCAGTCATTAGGGTCAATTTTTTGAAATTGAGATTTATACATCATCTGAATAAATAAGCTTTCCATAGATGTATGGTTTGTTATGATAGGACAATATTTGGCCGAGATATAACTATGTGAAAATCTGGAATCTGAGGGTCCAAAAAAATCTAAATATTGCAAAAATCGCCTTTAAAGTTGTCCAAATTAAGTCCTTAGCTATGCATATTGCAAATCAAAAATTAAGTTTTGATATATTTACAGTAGGAAATTTACAAAATATCTTCATGGAACATGATCTTTACTTAATATCCAAATTATTTTTGGCATAAAAGAAAAATCAATCATTTTGACCCATACAATGTATTGTTGACTATTGCTACAAATATACCCGTGCTACTTAAGACTGGTTTTGTGGTCCAGGGTCACATATGTATATACACTACCGTAAAAAAAAATTTGGGGTCTGTACATTTTTATTTTTTGTATTAAAAATTCATTAAAAAACAGTAATGTTAAATTATTACAATTTAAAACAGATGTTTTGTTTTAATTTATCATTTTTTATTTTAATTTATATTTGTTTTAGTAATTTATTTCTGTGATGGCAAAGCTACATTTTCAGCAGCCATTACTCCAGTCTTCAGTGTCACATAATCCTTCCGAAATAATTCTAATGTGCTGATTTGGCATACGTTTCTTCTTATTATAATTGTTAATGCTAAAGACATTATTTACAATTAAAATTGCTGCTTAATATTTTTGTGGAAACTTTTTTTTTTTCAGGATTTTTTGATGAATGGCAAGAAAATCTTTGATAACATTAAATGTCTTTACTGTCACTTTTGATCAATTTAATGTGCCCTTGCTGAATAAAATTAATTTATTTAAAAAAATGAAAAACACACTACAGATTATTTTTAACACAAAATTGACATTTTCCAAAACAACATTTTCTATACACACAGTTTTACCTCAGCATTTAGCTACAGTATTTAGCAAATCCCCATTTTTGTCTTTTTGCTGATTCAAAGTTCTCTTTCTGTTAGCTAATCCTGGCTTTGTGCTGGTTGCTGGTGATCTGCCAAATGCTTACTTTTGACACACAGATTTAGAGTGCAAAGTAAGGCTGACTATGGAAGCTAGATTACAGTAGAAGAGGGTCTTATAACTACTCCAGTCTTCAGTGTCACATAATCCTTCCGAAATAATTCTAATGTGCTGATTTGGCATACGTTTCTTCTTATTATAATTGTTAATGCTAAAGACATTATTTACAATTAAAATTGCTGCTTAATATTTTTGTGGAAACTTTTTTTTTTTCAGGATTTTTTGATGAATGGCAAGAAAATCTTTGATAACATTAAATGTCTTTACTGTCACTTTTGATCAATTTAATGTGCCCTTGCTGAATAAAATTAATTTATTTAAAAAAATGAAAAACACACTACAGATTATTTTTAACACAAAATTGACATTTTCCAAAACAACATTTTCTATACACACAGTTTTACCTCAGCATTTAGCTACAGTATTTAGCAAATCCCCATTTTTGTCTTTTTGCTGATTCAAAGTTCTCTTTCTGTTAGCTAATCCTGGCTTTGTGCTGGTTGCTGGTGATCTGCCAAATGCTTACTTTTGACACACAGATTTAGAGTGCAAAGTAAGGCTGACTATGGAAGCTAGATTACAGTAGAAGAGGGTCTTATAACTTTGCATGTTTCTCCTCTAGTCACCTGACATTACCATAGTGATGACCAACACACAGAGGAGGACCTGACAGTTTTTGTTTGTTCCAGTGGTTGCTGTCAGAGAAAAGCTTTAAAGCCAGAGGCCTGTAGAAAAGTCCCACAATTGTTCTTGTGTGATAGAAGTAGAACTATCCCTCTATAACAGGAAAATGAGTCTCTAGTGAATTGTCAGGCCTGTGGAGGCATTGTCATGAAGTGACGTCCAGCTGATGGTTTTGTTTGTAGTAGGCGTTTTCTGGTTTAGTTTTCCCACTCAAAGTAAAGACCCATGTTGAGTGTAACCTCAAACTCAGTGCAGTTCAGTGTGATTTACCATTCTGAATCAACCTCAGCGGTTCTACATGACTGTCACGTGAGTTATTTCGTTTTTTTCTGTCTGAGTGTCAGATTTAAATACAATTTTAAATGGTTTTACAATTTTCTTATTGGTTTCTGTATCTGAAGTGGTTTATTTTTATATGAGGAAGCTGGCTATTGACATCCTTAAAACATAGTGCAAGAATCTTTATAAGACTCTTTTGCATAAAGAATTCACAAATGGTTTGTGATTCTTCTTGCCCACTTTGTGATTATATTTCACTTAAGGTAATGTGTCAGATAGAGTTGCAATTTTCTGTGCTGATTTTTTTAATCCTGTGTGTTTAACAGAACTGAGAGTACTACACTTACTGGCAGCTGAAAGCATCTTTAAATTAGCCAGAATGTGTAATAAACGAACATACATGTGTCAAGGAATTGTAGTACTTCATAACTAGTGCTTCTTCTGAATATGTTCGGAGATTTTTTTGGGGGGGGTCCTGCTAATGTTTCTTGTGGTTTTTTTAAGTGTCAGTCCTGATGTGGAGGGGGATCTGGTGGAGAAACCTGCACTTGTTCCCAGTCTCTTCCCCCACATGCCCTCCACGCTGTACTTCAGCACTGCCAATGAAAGAGGTTGGCATATACACTCACCAAAGCACTGACTCAAGAAGCACTGATTCTTTATTACCAATTTCAGACACAATATGAACAGATCGTTAAATACACAATTTTCTCTTTTAAATACAGCTCTTGTTTTTGAGACTGTATGTTGTTACAATTTCTCCTAACTTCACAGTGGAGCTGTTGCCTGCTGAACAGAGGAAGCTGCTCAAATGGAAGATAACTACAGTCACCCCCAATGTTGTGAAAAACACCATCTCCAGATCACACTTCAAAGCCACCAAAAGTGAGTCGACAGCTTCCTTTTTGTAACGTTGTGTTTTTAGTGATGTTCAGTGTGAAAACTGCTTGTAGCATAGTTTTCTTTTTTTTCTGAACAGATTTTAAAACACTAGGCATCATACACCTGCCAACTTTGTGAATGGTTATAGAGAAAAACTGGGCATCCTATACAAAACGACTTTCAAGTCACTCCAAATGCAGACTCGCACAGAAATATGCTTAATGACACATGACAAATGAAAACCAATATGTGTTGTAAAATCATTGTGAAATATGAAACGTTTAATATCTTCCTATTGGATGGATTTTTTTGTGCTTTTAGTGTGTGCACAAATTATACACTAGGCATTTGTCTGTAACATTCTGTCAGAGTTTGCAGACTGGCTCTGAATTTCAGTACTTACTCATCTAGACTGCAATTCGTCTTTTAGTCTGCAGTTTGTCATGTGTTGCCCTTTTTTCTAGAGAGTCATGATTGGCTTGGCTGTTGGGGTCACCATATGAAGTCACCAGGGTTCAAGGCCATTAGAGAGTTTCAGAAGGTAAGATTGGGATTGGAAGCTTGAAGTGTTTTACCATCTGTGTATTACAGTTGTGTAATAAAAATCCATCAAGTTTGTTTCTCATATTTAATAACCTGGGGCCTCATGTATAAAACTTTATGTAGATTTCATCCTAAATGTGTGCGTATGCACAAAAGCTAAATTTTGCATACGTATGAAAGTTTTCAGATTTATAAAGCCATGCGTATGCCAGAACCTGCGCAAAATTCCCTTTGTAATAGCCAGCCAGCGGAAGATTGTGGTACATGAATCTCCACCCCGTCTCCTCCCCGAAATAGCCATTCATGGAGCTTACAATGCCTAGTTTTAATATGCATAACGTCATCTGCATATAATTTCCATGCATATTCCATCCACGTGACACCATGTTTAACGTAGTTAAGGGTAGGAATACGTTAGTAAAATATGAGATGCAGACTATAAATACGTTTTGAGACATCACTATTCTAATTTATGTAATTTGCCTAAAAGGTAAACATATATTTTAGAATGTTTATAGCCTATATTTTTATGGAAATAGGCCTTATTGTTTTGCAGTGTAAATAGCTGTCTGACTCACCGCGTCAATAACAAAACATTTTGAAAATAAAATGCACATATCTTACAGTTTCCTTCAAATTCTATCTTTTAAATATGGTGTTTGTCACAATATTGGGAAGAGGTTCTACTGTCATCAGACCAATGTACTGTTTGATCAATGAGTGCATCCTTATGTCTGTCATTATGTTGTTCCAAAGCCATCAAACAAAGTCAAGTTCACAAAAATGATCATTATTATTCGCGCAAAAGTATTTTCTCAGAACATGAGTTTTGCTATTTAGAACACAATTTAAAGCGGAATTGTCATGCGCCATGCAATGCTCGCTGTGATTAAAACATTAAATCGCATACCACAGGAAAATTGTTCGAAAGCAGCACATCCACTGAAAATATTTCTGTTCTGGATAATAATTTCACGAAATTTCAGTGCTTAACTTCATTATTCAGAGTGTCATATTTAATCTAAACATGTATGTCAAATGTAAAACAGACTTTAAAATCATTCTGTTTGCTTCCTTATTTCGCTCCCTCCAGTTCCATGCCCATTTTGTGCGTACGCAATGTTTATACATCAGGCCCCTGATGATTGTCATTAAATGATCTGTCAAGTTGTTGATATTCAGATACCTTTCGTAATTGCTTAATGCTTCCTGTCAGTTGAGTATTAACAAGCATGCATTTCTGTTTGGCAGCTGAACCACTTTCCAGGCTCCTTTCAGATCGGTCGGAAGGACCGACTTTGGAGGAACCTGTCCAAGATGCAGGCACGCTTTGGCAAAAGAGAGTTTGGCTTCTTCCCACGCTCCTTCATTCTCCCACAGGATATCAAGCTGCTAAGGAAAGCCTGGGAGGATGGAGGCAGCAAGCAGAAATGGATCGTCAAACCGGTACCATTACATTACTAAAGTTGCTTTGACATTACTCTCTGACATTCTTGTCATTGACGTGCTGCCATTTCTCGCACTTAGCCTGCATCTGCTCGTGGAATTGGCATTCAGGTCATTCACAAGTGGAGCCAAATGCCACGCAAGAGACCGCTCCTCGTGCAGAAGTTAGTTGGAAGACCTTGGATCATATTTGATTCCTAATTGACACAGGTTTCTGATCTATTAAGTAATGTGGTATGTATTTCTGCAGGTATCTTCACAAACCCTACCTCATCGGTGGGAATAAGTTTGATCTACGCATCTATGTGTATGTGACCTCTTATGACCCACTCCGTGTTTACATCTTTAATGATGGACTAGTCCGTTTTGCAAGCTGCAAGTGAGTAAATCATTATGTCATTGAACTAAAAGTGTTTAAAAATGTGCAAATCTTATGTCTTTGCTCATTTAATGGGTGTTTTCTGATTGTTAATTCAACACAGATACTCTCCTTCTATGAAGACCCTCAACAACAAGTTTATGCACCTTACAAACTACAGTGTAAATAAGAAGAACTCTGAGTACCAGAGTAACAGCGATGATAAGGCTTGTCAGGGCCATAAATGGTAAGAATAAAGAGATATTATTCTGTCCTGAAAAGGATATTAGTCTGTCCTGCACTGGAAAGATAAGAGGTTTTGTGATTTAATCAGCAGGCAACTCATGGCCTCAAAATATTCAAACTGGTCTCGGAATCGTAATACAGTCTAATGATTGAAGTTTTATTTAATGCAGGGCCTTGAAGGCGCTGTGGCAGTACTTGGGCTCTCAAGGTATCAACACCACTCTCATTTGGGAGAAGATCAAAGATATGGTCATCAAAACCATCATTGCGTAAGTGTCCTGTAGTCGTAGTCTTGTACTGTATTTGTAGACTGTTCTTGTGGATGTGCACACATTCATGTTCCTCCAAACTGAACTTGAGTGTGTTGTCTCTTCCCATGGCAGGTCTGACTCATATGTGAACTCGCGGGTGAAGATGCATGTACGTTCTTCCTACAGCTGTCATGAGCTGTTTGGCTTTGACATCATGTTGGATGAGAATCTGAAGCCATGGGTGCTGGAGGTGAACATCTCACCCAGGTACAGCATGCAGGAAGTCTTGGAGCTTAAGCTGTTCAGAATGTACAGTAGTCAGACAACTTTAAGTCAAGCCACCTTTTAAAAAGAGTAGTCTCTGTTACTAGTTACTGAGTGAGTAATAACACTGACATTAGGAATAATATTATAAATTGGGTTATATCATGTATTGAATTAATCAGTGCAGTATTTATTTGGCACGAAAAATAAGGGTGACTGTAATACATAAATTCACACTACGAAGTTGTGAAGTAGTGTCACTAGTTCCGCTTCTAGTCAGTCCCCAACGCTATCAGTTACCTATAAGCTCAAAATATGGCCTCATTAATCCACTGAACCAGAAGATTTTTTCCATAAAAGATGTTCATTTACTTTTCATAATTGTATTTTTCCAAGCTGTTGCGTTCCACAGAATCCTGATTTGCCCTGTAGCAAATATCATTCTCATAATGTTTCCTCTTCCTCTCTCTGTCTGTTTCTAGCCTCCATTCTAACACACCGCTGGATGTCAGCATCAAGGGTCAGATGATACGAGACCTGCTGAACCTTGCTGGCTTTGTGTTGCCATTGAGAGAAGACATTGCGCCATCCAGTTCCAGTGCCAGCAGCTCCACTAACAGGTCAGTTCTGATATTACATGTATTTCAAAATGTTTGTATGCACTTATATTGCTGTACATTGCCTTTTAAAAGTGAGGGGTCAGTAAGATTTTTTTTTTTTTTAAGAAAGTGATACTTTTAATCAGCAAGGATGCATTAAATGAGAGTTAAGACTTTAATTATGTTCAAAAGATTTTTATTTGAAATAAATGCTGTTCTTCTGAAGTTATTTTCATCAAAAAATCCTGAAATAGTTGGCACCGATAGCTTTGTGGGCAGCCTGTCGACATGTAGCGCTGTTGCGCTTCGGGCGTCCCATGTTCGAGTCCCGGCACGTGGACCTTTCCCGATCCCGTCCCCCTTCTCTCTCCCACTTCTCTTCCTGTCTCACTACTGTCCTGTCAAATAAAGGCCTAAAATAAAAAAATCCTGAAATAAAAACATTGCGGTTTCCACAAAAATATTGAGCAGCACAGTTGTTTTCAACATTGATAATAATAAGGATCATGTAACAATGAATACTGGAGTAATGGCTGCTAAAAATTCACCTTTGCCATCACAGGAATAAATTACATTTTAAAATGCATTCAAATAGAAAAAGGTTATTATAAATTATGATAATATTTCACAATATTACTGTTTTACTGTATTTTATAAAAAAAAGAAATGGTGAGCATAAGAAACTTCTTTAATTTAAAAATCTTACCTGAGCCCAAACCTTTAAACGGCAATGTAAAATTGCATCATTCATTTATTTATTGTTATTCTTAAATTAGTTCTGAATGCCTCCAACTTAAGTTTTACTCTATTTTGTTCAGTTTATGTGGAGCAGTGCGAGAGAAATGGCGATCAGACATTTCAACTGATGAGAAAGTAAAGAGAGCCTTTTATCTGAGCCAGCGCTTTGGAGACCAGGTACTCAAACACACCCTGCCTTCATCACATACTGAGATATTGATCACTGATGGTCACTTGAAGGGATAGTTCACCTTCAGTTGCTGTTCCCCATTGACTTCCATAGTATGGAGCAAAGAAAACAGAAAAAAAAACACTATGCAAGTCAATGGAGACTAGCAACTGAAGGTGAACTATCCCTTTAAACTAAAAAGAAAGCATTGTCCAGTTATCCAAGTTAGTAGTTACTGATAATACTAATGACTGCCTTACCCCAGTTCCACACACATTTGAATGAAATATGTCTTTGTGTGCAGGATTTCTGTGCAACAATCCTGGATGTGCTGACACCTGATGATGTGCGTGTGCTGGCAGAGAGTGAGGACGAGTTGTGTCGTAAAGGAGATTTTGAGCGAGTTTTTCCCTCTCATGCTTCCTCCCGGTACCTCCGTTTCTTTGAGCAACCACGCTACCTCAACATCCTCCTCAACCAATGGGAGCAGAAATACTGGCTCAACAGGAGCAAAGGTGTTTGTTTGCATTGCACAGTGCTATGATCTGTAACTCTAACCCGGTTTGCTTAGCTATCCATTTGGACTCTTTTCATACTTTTAGGTATCAATCTGCTGAGGGATTTGTGTGAGAAGAGGGTGCACCTGGGCAACCTGGCAGATTCTGTTCATCACGTAAGTACTGATGTTTGTGCAACCATACTGCAATAGCTGTTTTGTAACAGACTCTTGTATTATATGGCTGCCTTGTTGGAATTGGAAGTTTTAGAGACCAAAGTGCAGATCTTCATTTTTCTATTTTTGAACTGATGTTGGATCTACACACCCAAAGGCGTGTATACTGTTTTCCCTAGGCATGTGTTTGGTAGTTCTTCTTATTATTGTACTTTTAGTTTTTTTGTTTTGTTTTGTTTTTTGGTGGCCATTGTATAATCAATTGATGTAAGCTGTTTGGCCTGTATCTTGATGTGTGCTGATATGAAATAAAGTATTAAAAATGTTTAGATAGATATATTAAAATAATATTAATAAACTATTAAAAACTGCAATCTAAATTCAAAATATTAATCAAAACTTAGTGGAAATTCATCAGTCATTTATTATGTGAACCTTGTTGAAGAATATTTAATGATTTTATTGTTAGTATATTATCTTTATGCTTGTTCTTCTATTCATAGTGGTCTTCCAAGTCGTATCATGGACACAGATCTCAGATGACTAGATCTGGGTATGCACACGCACCTACACCGATCCCACATTGACTTCTGATGGTCTTATGTACAACTTACATCTGACTCGCTTCATGTCTCTCTCTCTGTTTTTCTCAGTGTGCTGGTCAGTCAGAGGTCTGATGCTGAAGATGAGGACTCGTCTGACCGTGAGGTTCAGTCAGTCACTATGAGTCTTCCAGACATGAGCTTGCTGAGCACCATCAGCCTGAGCCCCAGTCCCACCTCCAGCCTGGCCAGTGACAGCCTGCCTTCTCACGACGACCTTTGAGCTCCACCCCACAACCCTTGACATTCAGTGCTTCCAAACTGTGTGTATACATGTCACATCTAGCGACGCTCCTAGCAGAGCTCCTAGAGTTGTGCTTTTCTGCTTTTGGAGGGAGATAAGACTGAAAAGCAGACTAAATTAAATAACTGGCCAAATGGATGGGTGTTAACAGCCGTATTTTGAATGAGTATTTTGTTGCTGGACCACACATACAGGTGTAAATACACAGTGCATGTGGGTGGCAGGAGGAAGAATCTCTTCCTGTTTGGGGTTTTGATTGTTTCCATATCAGCCTATAGATACTTTGCATTGTTTACATAACAGGTCTGTGTATAGTACAGGCATCTGTTGAGCTGATTATTTTAAACGTGTGGGATGAAATGTGAAGTTTGGAAAATAGATACTATTGTAAAAAATAAAAATCACTGTCATATGTCTGACATTTGCATGCCCTGCTCAAGGTAGACAACATGCTCAGGTTAATGTTTTTAAATTAAAATTGCTATTTGAAATATGACCTTTTCATTCTTTCATAACCCTTTTTATTAGCTCCTCAAAAGTGAGTTGAATATTAAGAGTGATCTTTGGATCTTGATCACACTTGTGCTTGGGGTTATTTTGAGAATATCAACTGTTTTATGCAACAACTACTTGGCTGACTGGTATTTCAACTGCATAGACAGTTTACAGAAATAGCGTCTCATAGGGGCAGATTCCCTTTAGTGTGTGTTTAGTTACTATTGGGTACTGACAGTCTGTTTACTTCTGTAATCAGTGATATTTTTACTATTGCTCATAGCAAACACAAACAGTGTACAGCAGTTGT
The DNA here is from genome assembly GCF_001515605.1 of Sinocyclocheilus anshuiensis. Lineage (NCBI taxonomy): Eukaryota > Metazoa > Chordata > Actinopteri > Cypriniformes > Cyprinidae > Sinocyclocheilus > Sinocyclocheilus anshuiensis. Next base: position 2,826,284 of record NW_015540887.1, read on the forward strand.
TGTTAACCAGGGCTCTGTGGGCATCAGCAAACTTCCCAAGGAGCCTCAAGATGACTTAAATTGAAGTAAAATAAGACAAAACAAGCTTTAAAATATGTGAAAACTAAAAATCAAGATATTTATTTTTTTTAATTCACCCCCTCAACAACGGTTTCTCCCCCTCTCTTTCTTTTCAGAACCAAGGTTCCCAAAGTCCTGGATAAATGAGGCAGGCTAAATATAAAAGTGTTTTTATGTAGACCTGGAAAAGTCCTGTAAATCCAATGGTTAAAAAGACCCCCCCCCCCCTTT
>NW_015540887.1:2826647-2884880 GCF_001515605.1 Sinocyclocheilus anshuiensis
AAAAAGTCCCCCCCCCCCCTTTTTTTTAATTGATATTTATATTGAAGCTTCACTATGTAGTTTTTTTAATGTTAGGGTTAATGTAAAAACAAAAAAAAAATTCCAAACTATGTGTTTACATTATTCCGCTACACTTTGATAAACCTACAATAATGATTTATATTTTATAGCCGTATATCCGATAACTTTCCACCCGTGTGTATGGTGTGGAAGTCACGTGAAGCTGTAAGTTTGTTGTCACAGGTAACAAGCGAATAAATTTGACCATGTACCATGCAAAATGTCAAAACTTTGGGAGTCACCGTTAAAAAAAAAAAAAGCATCTGTGTACAGAGTCGATAATAAAAATCTACATTTCACACTACATGTGACTAGAAATCTTTGTCTAATGTTAACAAATTGCAATGCAAACTTTTAAGTTGTTTATTTAAAAACATTCCAATAACTCGATACAACAGAAATGATTGCTCACATGCAAATCATATCTATTTTTTCTTTATTTCCGCGTGTTACGAAACATTCATCTGCGCAGAGAAGCACAGCCGATGCACAACCCACACAATGTTCTTCCACAACCGCAAGATGCATGCTTTTTTTTTTTTAACTACTAGAGGGCCAAAAGTTACATAATGTAACTTTAATTAAAATTATTTTATAACTTTATTCTACTTTTTACTGCCAACACATGTATCCAGTGACAATTAAACCCACTTTGTGGCCTAATCCAGTCTCAGACAGTGAAATGATAACAAGAGGTCCAAACTGTAATCATCAGGTAACAGGAGACAAAAATAGACAAGTCTTTTTTAGACTTGACAAGATATTTTTATCATCATCTTGCAGGTCATGGTTTTGCAGTGGTTTTTAATGTCAGCAGTATGCTTTTCAGCTGACTGGTCTTACATTAAACATGAATTAATAATTAAAGTCATAAATGTCTTAAATTCCTGTGTAATTTTGTAATAGATCAAGATTGAGGTCCTGATTATGCTGTGCCGTGTTCGTACCATCCAGGTCTCTTACAGGGGTGTTGTGTACACAGCCAGTCACAGCCACAACATCTGTGATTCTCCTCCCCCCGTCCCACGTCCAGCCCTCTGCGTGCCTGGGCCGGCTTTCTCTCCTGATTTAGATCGTGCTCTGCACACAGGGACGAGAGCACAGCTGAAATATGCTCCAGTCAGGCCAGCTCAAGCACTGAATGCGTTTGTCTCACAGTGGGACCCCTGAACATGGACCCTCTGACGGAGGTAAGACCCAGAGAGCAACCTGTACAAGTTCTCGCATACGCTTCAGATGAAGGGAATCATATTCCAGGAACAGTTTAGTGTCTACTGCTTATGAAAATGTTGTCATGTCAACTTGATATGTTTACTGTAGTTTAAAGAACTAATGTCAATAAGCAAACTGCACCCCCGGGCTTGTTTCAGTGTTGATAATCCACAATTAGTGGATTCAACAGATAACATGAATAACTCGTTATACATTGTGTTTATGTTTGAGGTTATTTTTGGAGATCTGAACAGTGCATGGAGACAAGGCCTCTGTGGAAATCAAGTTCATTGTGAGGTAGAGATATGTAGCCGAAAAAAACATCATTATTTCTAATAATAATTAACTAGATGTGCATTTCCTGAAATGCCAGTGATTGCAAGGTAGCAAAAGACTAGTGTTCAAGTTTTAGGTAAGTTAAGGTTTTAGGCTTTGGTTCAGTGTAAATAATATACAGAATCTGAGCAACTGTATTGAGTCTGTACGTTAATTAATTTGGGTTCAATTATATCTAATCATTTGTGGTTAGTATGTGAGGAATGTTATATGTAACAAAATTTATCTCTCTAGTCATACTGTAAAAAATAATGTGCCTGTCTCGTTTACAGGGTTCTGTGGCAGGATTTGAGTTCTAGATAGAAAATGAAGGACAGTGCTACAATTAAGCAATAATAATTCAGACCAACAGCATGATTGTAGGTAATATTTCAAGTTACTTTATCTTTTTTTCTCTCTTCCAATAAACAAGGTTTCAAGTGAAGCCACAGCAGAATGGTACTCCTGAATGAATCAATGTTTTTGAACTAATCGGTTAAATGAGTGATTCAATGACTCACTTTTAAAGACACGTGTCGCCATCTACTGGCGCAATGGTGTAACATGCAGAAAGAGTAACTGAAAAATCAGCATAACTTCTGCTGGACAAACACAGACAAGTGGAGTGATACAAACAGTGAAACTGTTGGACTGTTTTAATCGGTTAATAAATTTAACGACCGGAAATAACTGCTGTATAATCAGTAACTGTTCAGTTAGTTAGGTTTGAGGCAGTTACCAAAACAAAAAAATATCTGGGTGAACAAATACTCAGCAACCTGTTGCTTAAGGTTTCTCTTTATATTTCTGAACAGGTAAGCTATAAGATGATGCTATGTCTTCATTACTTCTTTTGACTGCTTTTTTTGAGCGTATTACCTTTTAGTAAAGACCATTTATTCTCTGCTCTGTTTGTAGTTCCCCTTTATGGAGGATGAGGGGCTGACCATGAAGAGGACAGGTATCTATCAGTATCTTTTGTACACCCTGTGCATTTCTTAATGTAAACATGAACATGAACATTTCTTAGCTGTAGTATCTGAAATTCTGCTTTCAAGTGCTAAATTATTTAATTGTATATTTATTGTTTTGTCAATTTGATAATCATTTTGTGTGTATCTAATGCAAAATTTCTGAAACTATAAAATACTAGAAGACTTTGTTTATAATTTCCATTAATGATTAGATTGATTATTAAAGGTGATTAATAAATAATTGTTTTTAGTGACAGGAAGCTAAAAAAAAAAAGTGAAAGGAGTTTTGTGGGTAAAAGAATCAGTACTTCTCATAAAATGATCTTGCTATATCAGAAATATATCATTTACAAATTTTGGACCATTTTCAGAGGTCGTAATGATGCATTTCCACAGTTATTAACATCATAAATCTAGCAATTTTATTTATTTGTGTATATATAAATATATATATTTCCGTCGATGTTGGAGCAAATGGGAAAACAAACAAATATATTCATTGTAGTTCCTGTTCACTACAATAGAAATTTTCCCGACTATGACAACTTCTGAGAATCCAAAGTGTGAAGTATAAGGCCCCAAGTGTAAGGAATTTCTTTTACCATTTCTTTTCTCACAAATTAGGTTGCTTCATTAGTGTTCTGTAGAGAGAGAGCGAGAGAACTTACCAGGGACTTTTAGACCTGATTTACCTTTTTTGTGCCATAATAAGTGTGAATAATTTGATGAAAAATTAAATGAAACTGCAAAAAGGTCGAGTTGGACTGCAGTTGTGATACATACGATTATATGAGTGTAGCACAGCTGCAGACTGACCGACCTGCAGCAGGGGTCTCCCTCTGTGTCCCTCTCCAGAGCCTCTCCGGGACCCTGACTCAGACGTGTATGCCAAGTTCTTCATGAGTCACTGCTGCTACGATGCCATTCCAACGAGCTCCAAACTGGTCATCTTTGACACAACACTGCAGGTGTGCTTATGTGCTTACTACAGTGTTTTAGTAGACTGACTTAAATTAAAAATATCCTTATTTAAGACGTTCAATACAAACACTGAAATATATGAGTGATGTGTACAGGTGAAAAAAGCATTCTTTGCACTGGTTGCAAACGGGGTCAGAGCGGCACCTTTATGGGATAACAAGCTGCAATGTTTTGTAGGTAAGCAAACGTTGGGGATCTGCCGAGTCTGTTGAAGTGTGGTTGCTCAGCTGTGAGCCTGTATCAGATTACTGAAATCTTATAATGTCACTACAACATCTTCACCCATAAACCCATATTAGGAAAAGCAAGCATGATTCACATATGCTAAAACGCTTAGCACATGCAAACCATAACCAAGTGTGCCATCCATTTTGAGTTTTGATACGGGTTAGAAAAAAACTTAATGTATTTAATGTTTGAAACTTAATGTAAAAACGTAATGTATTACATTTGATATAAAAATTTCTGCTCCCAGAGGGATTTTTGGAATCTAAGTTATTTATAAATACCACAAACTGCTCTCGACTGATGTTTTGCTGCTTTCTATTCATCAAATCCTATATATATATATATATATATATATATATGTGTGTGTGTGTGTGTGTATATATATCACTGTTTCCACAAAATAGCAAAAGAGTTTTCAGCCCAAAAGTTTGGGGTCAGTAAGATTTTAAAAAATAAATACTTTTTTTTTTTTTAATTAATACTTTTATTCACCAAGGATGATCAAATTGTCAGTAAAGAACTTTTATTATGTTACAAAAGATTTCTATTTTAAATAGATGCTGTTCTTTTCAACTTTCTATTCATCAAATAATACTTAACAAATGTATCAGTTTCCATGAAAAATATTAAGCATCACAACTGTTCAGCATGGATTATGAGAAATGTTTATTGATCAGCAAATCAGCATATTCAACTGATTTCTGAAGGAGCAATGGCGCATGTAACAGTGAAGACTGGAGTAATGACTGCTGACAATTCAGCTATTCTTGCCCTCACGGGAAAAAAATAAATATTAAAATATGTATTAAAAGAAAATAGTTATTTCAAATTGTAATAATTTTTACTGTATTTGTGATCAGATAAATGCAGCCTTGGTGAACAAGCCTTTTAAAACATTTAAAGATGTTACTGACCCCAAACCTTTGAACGGTAACATACAAGTGAGGATGCACCATGTATACATACTGTACGTGTGTCCGCTGACACAGCTTTGATTTGTAGCAGTGTCAGTGTCTGGGACTGTTACAGACACCTGTCCCCTCCATCAGTGCCAGCTTCTAAGTTTAGTGTGGCTTCTGGGCCGTGGTATCTGGTGGGAAATGGCAGGGTAGAGCTCTAATCCCCTGAACCTTCTCTGGGAGTAATAATAGCCATGCTAATGAGAAAGCATATCCTCCTACTGAAAGGAAGCTCGGGCGCAGGAGTGTGTTCCTGTTTCAGTGCATAGTGAGAGGTAGTATGTTTGTGCTAATGTAGGCCTCTTGATACTTTAATTTCAAACTATAATGCTTCGTAACTTTATTTACATGCAGTACTGTCAAGTCCGTTTCAGATCAGATTGTATGAATTAATTGCTGAATCTAAATTTAAAGTTGAATTCAATTTAAAGTGTTCTGTTTTTGCAGGGATGCTCACCATTACAGACTTTATCAACATTCTCCATCGTTACTACAGATCCCCCATGGTAATCCTGAAAAATGTATCATGGTTTTCACAATGTATCATGGTTTTCAACTGTTTTATAACATTGGTAATAATAGGAAATGTTTCTTGAGCAGCAAATCATCATATTAGAATGATTTCTGAAGGATCATGTGACAATGTCATACTGTATATTTGATTAAATAATTCAGCCTTGGTGAGCATAAGAGCATTTTAAAAAATCTTACCAACCACAAACATTTGAATGGTAGTGTATCCAGAATTATATATCAGATGTAAACAAAGATCATGTACATTCTCTGTTTTAGGTTCAGATCTATGAGCTGGAGGAACACAAGATTGAAACATGGAGAGGTGATTGTGTATAGTTTTGAGGATAAATATGTAATTCCACACACATGGTAATGTTTTAAAGTAGTAGCTGTATTTGTTCCCTCTTTCAGAGGCCTATCTACAGTATTCTCTCAACTCCCTGATCAGCATCACACCTGACTCCAGGTAAAGCAGGACCTCTACAGCACTTTGTTTGTCCTTTCTTTTTCTTTTATCTTTCCAGTGACAGAGAGTTGTGTTTCCTGTTGGCAGCCTCTTCGAAGCCATTTATTCCTTACTGAAGAACAAGATTCACCGGCTACCCGTCATAGATCCAGAATCAGGGAACGTCCTCCACATACTCACCCATAAACGCATCCTCAAGTTCTTACACATCTTTGTAAGAGCTTTTATGTTGTACTTTTGATATCACCATTCAATAACAGTGCACTCAGTCATTTTAATTCATTAAAAAAGTTAAACTACTGTTGGCGCTGATGGCGTGGACCTTTCCCGATCCCGTTCCCCTCTTTCCTGCTTGCTTCCTGTCAGATCTCCACTGTCCTCTCAGGAAAAGTGCAAAAAAAAAAAAGGTTAAGCTACTGTTTAAAATGATGAACATCACTTCAGTGAGACGGCAAAAAGCTGTCTTAAAATGTAGTCACATTTACTATTATTCTACAACCTTTTATGGGCAAAAGTCCAGTCATTTTAATAGGAATCCACTTGACTGGGAAATATTCATTACACTATTGACAATAGACCTTTTTCGCCATAAGATTTTGGTGATGTATCTGCACCTTTATTCTACATTGAGGTGGTTGCCTCATTGGAGCTGATACACACTGCTCAAAAAAATTGTTTTGGTTTTCACTAGTTTTGCATTTGGCTAGGGTCAGTGTCACTACTGGTAACACGAGGCAATACCTGGACCCTACAGAGGTTGCACAGGCAGTCCAACTCCTCCAGGATGGCACATCAATACGTGCCATTGCCAGAAGGTTTGCTTTGTCTCGAGAGCATGGAGGAGTTTCCAGGACACAGGCAGTTACTCTGGGAAAGCTGGACAGGGCCGTAGAAGGTCCTTAACCCATCAGCAGGACTGGTGTCTGCTCCTTTGTGCAAGGAGGAACAGGATGAGCACTGCCAGAGCCCTAAAAAAATGACCTCCAGCAAGCCACTGGTGTGAATGTCTCTGACCAAACAATCAGAAACAGACTTCATGAGGGTGGTCTGAGGGCCCGACCTCCTCTAGTGGGCCCTGTGCTCACTGCCTGGCACCGTGGAGCTTGATTGGCATTTGCCATTGAACACCAGAACTGGCAGGTCCACCACTAGCGCCCTGTGCTTTTCACAGATGAGAGCAGGTTCACCCTGAGCACATGTGACAGACGTGAAAGGGTCTGGAGAAGCCGTGGAGAACGTTATGCTGCCTGTAACATCGTTCCGCACGACCGGTTTGGTGGTGGGTCAGTGATGGTGTGGGGAGGCATATCCATGTAGGGACACATTAGGTATCGGGATGAAATCCTTGGACCCATTGTCAGACCCTACGCTGGTGCAGAGGGTCCTGAGTTCCTCCTGGTGCACAACAATGCCTGGCCTCATGTGGCGAGAGTATGCAGGCAGTTCCTGGAGGATGAAGGAATTGATACCATTGAATGGCCCCCACGCTCGCCTGACCTAAATCCAATAGAACACCTCTGGGACTTTATGTTTCGGTCCATCTGATGCCGCCAGGTTGCACCTCAGACTGTCTAGGAGCTCAGTGATGCCCTGGTCCAGATCTGGGAGGAAATACCCCAGGACACCATCGGTCGTCTCATTAGGAGCATGCCCCAACGTTGTCAGGCATGCATACAAGCATGTGGGGGCCATACAAACTACTGAGAACCATTTTGAGTTGCTGCAATGAAATTTCAGCAAAATAGACTAGCCTGCTGCATCAATTTTTCACTTTTTTGTCTTTGAATTCAGCCCTCTAAAGCAAACCATGAGCCAACCATGAAGATGACAGAACGTTTGAAGACAGAACGTGTAAATATTTTTAATGTTGCTGGCACTTTGGGATTTTATGTATCACTTTAAACATGTCTAATCTTATTTTGCCATTTAACTTGTATATTTGTATAATTTATTAAAGAATTAGCACATAGTCATTTGAATTGTGATAGTTCTATGTCAGATCAAACTACAGATATTTTGTCACATAGTATGTAATAATGGTAACCCTCCAGGCAAAAATCTCCTTTTTTAATAACATTTTTGTTATAAAACTTCTTGACCCCTGATCCTTTCATTGTAAATAAACCGATAATCATGTTATTTATTTAGTCATATAATTCACTGAAGTGTTCCTACAGATTTTTCATACTCACAGTAGATTTACAATGTTATATTGCATAAATGTTCTTTTTTTCCTACCACATACAACATGTTTAATTCAATGATTGTACTGTGTTATTATTTTGGTAAAGAAAAAGTCTGGGTGAAAAACTGCTTTACAGAATAAAACTTACAATATTATAAGCATCAAACTATGGTTCTGAATTACATCAAAGTCTTCTATAAATATAATAAGCATTTTTTAAATATTATTTGTAAAATTAAATTTTTACAATGTTTCACTACAACAAAATAAATAATTCAGCCTGGCGATGGCAAATACAGAGTTCAATGTTTGAGTTGTTGGTGCATATATTTACCAGAGGTGTATCCTTGTACATCCTGCTTTTCACTGTTAGCAAACAGTGTCATGCTAAGTACTTATAACTTTCTAAGTAGGAGTTTAACAACCTAATTTGCATCATTTGCGCTTCAGACCAGTTTGAACACTTCAGTATGTAGCTAGCACATTTGACATTAAATATCTCAAACACTGACTAATGTTTTGAAGCACTTAATTCACAAAACTACTGTATGTCAATGACTAATGTCTTAAGACACTGTGAACAAGTTAATGCCGTTCAAATAAAATTAAACTAAACACTTTATGAAAAGCCTGCACAAGTTAACATTACCCAAGGCAAAAGTTAACATGAACTAACAGCAATCAAAGGCAGTGTTGGGGAGTAACTGGTTACATGTAACAGTTACGTAATTTAATTACAAAACAAATGTAACAAATCAAAAAATAAAATGAAAAAATGTGTAATTAAATTAGTTACTTCTGAAAATGTTAACGATTACAAAGGGGATTACATCTGAATATTTTCACAAACATACAGATTTGATTGATTTCTTTCCCAAATTGCATTGACTGCTCTAAAATATGAGACACCAATGTTTCAGGAGTTTAGGACACGTGCTTATTTGATTTCCTATTTGGGTTTATGTATATGCTTTATTTTTTTTGAGATTGACTTTTTTTCCAAGGCATTGTTAGATGCAAGTGTTTCCTGTCATAGCTATGCAAAGATTTGATTTCAAATTTGATTTTAAACTATTTCTTATGATTTTAAATCTGTATTTAGCCTCAAGTAAAAAGAGGTGCTAAAGTCTGATTTTGTGATTAAGGCTTTTGAAAGTCTGACAGTAATCAGTGTTGAGTACTACTGTAAAGTTAACCCTGCCTGCTTTAAATGTTTGAAAATGATTAACAGTTGAAAACATTAGAAATTTACAAAAGTAATCAAATGTAATCAGTTACATTGCATTAATAGGGTAACTTATAATCTGAAACCTATTACATTTCCAAAGTAACCTTCCCAGCACTGCATACATGCAAGCTACTAATAAATAGGGCTGCATGATTATGACAAAAATCATAATTGTCGTTTATTCCCTTGAAATTGTAATTACGATTATCACAATTTACATTGAATGATGTTTATACCATTGTTTGATGCAACTGCATGCCGTATTTTTATATGAAAATAAACAAGCTGAAAACACTAACTGAAAAACCTTTAGTGCTTTTCTATAGTATTAAGCCTCAAATGTCAAATATACATCGGATTGGTTTCTTCTTTAAATTATAAAAAAAAAGTAAAAATATGAATGGTATTATAATGTTATACTAAAACTAAAATTAAAACAATGGAAAAACCCTTAAGATAACATGTAGAAAGAAAAAAAAAAAGCATCTTAAGCACACAGAACAACATAAGTGGACTTTGAACGATTAATTGCCGCTTTGAATGATTCCGTAATTGTGGCATCCATAATTGTAATCGCAATTAGAAATTCGATTAATTGTGCAGCCCTACTAATAAAACACTTTCACAGCGTTAATCTTTGTTAATTTCTATTTGTACTAATACGTTTTACATTAAGCGACTATAATATATGCACAATAGTATGTTTATACATTAACCGAGATTAATAAATGCTGCAAAATTAAGTTTACCTCATGATACACATTAATTAATGTGTAGAAGCTTATTGTAAAGTGGTACCACCAAAGTCCAGATGGAGAAGCTCGAATGCCATGTGTCAAATATCGTTTTATGGCCTCAGTCATACTTTCATTCTGATAAGGGGGAATGTTTGAGTGCACACTTAAAAACGACAGACTCCGTGCACAATTCTATCCAACTTCAAATTTATTATTTACTGCAGCACTATAAAGTTGCAATATTAAACAATACAACACAAGATTCCTATCAGTATTTTTGGCAGTGGAGTGTTTGGTGTTATTGATAATCATTTAATTTTGCAATTTTAAATGTTGTTTATGGCCTCTATTGAGTTAACTAAAAACACACATCCCACAGTCTTCCACCCTTGTTTGTAATGCAATCGTTCGGCAACAGAAAGTTAAACAGACGTTTGGGGAGGAAGTACACTCACTGTCTCGCTTGATGGAGTGAGTTACAGTCACAGGATATTTTCTCTTGAATTAATTTCTCCTGCAAGAATGGACCGAGATAAAGACAGCACTGCGCCACATGGGTAAGCTCTCCTGGGAACAGTTTTTCTTCAGAAAGCTGTTTTACTTGTTTATTGGTTCTCTGAATAGCACAGATTGCATAAATGGTTGATATCTAATAAATAGTAATTTAGCAGATGCTTTTATCCAAAACATGTTTTTTTTTTTTTTTACAGTATCTCACAGAAGTGAGTACACCCCTCACATTTTTGTAATATTTTATTATATCTTTTCATAAATAGAAAAGCCCAACAGGCTTGCTCAATATTAACATTGCTAACATTGGGCTTTTGGGGTTTCATACGTAAACTTCACTAGTCCCAATTTTTAACTACTAGGGCTCCTCATTACAAGTAAATTATGTGAAAGAGACAAAAACAGGAAAAAACTTTACTGAGAGGAGTTACAATGGTCTGATATTCCAATGTGTTTCTGCAGCAAAAAGTTTGGAATAAAAGTGAAGAAGAAACACAGGAAAGGACACAAGGGTGTTGTAATCGCAAACAAAAATGCTTTAGGTAAGACCATGAATGCAAACACTAGGCCTATGTTACATAAGATGTAGAGTATTTCATGAGGATTAACTGCATGGTTTTGTTGACAGAGATATTTAAAACCATAAATTCAGACATATGGCAGCTGATCCTTACAAAGGTTTAAAATGTTTGTAAACCAATTCTGACTGAGCTGGTTTAATCGTTACGTTTTAGAGGCTGAGCCTGAAACTAATCCTGGCGATCCAGACGTGGTAAACGTACCCCAGCCTGGACCCTCTGAAGCGTCCACCTCTGCACCCGCTTCCTTCAGACATACTGCTAATACTAAGAGGCACTTTTTGTTTTTCTCTCCAAACTTTACACAGTGTAATGTGTTATTTCTTGTAGATTATGTACAACATGTTCATGTTTTTACTTTTTCTGACTTAAAAGGTGTAAACCTGTGGCCAAGATCTTGGAAGGTGAAAGCAAACCACAACATTTCCAGGTAGAATTCAATAAATTGAGTAAAAGTTGCAGTTATTTCTTGTTTAGAGATGATAAAGCGTATATTCTTAATATTGAGAATCAAAATCTGTTCTTCCTAAGATCTCCATCAATATAACAGAGGCTAGGCAACTAGTCGGGGACAATATAGACCCTAGTGTCGTGATTGAAATTGGAGATGAGAAAAAGCAGACGTCTGTGAAAGAAGGAACCAACGCTCCCTTTTACAATGAGGTGATCATGCTGTCTTTGATGGACACTTTCTGATAATGGCATTAATGGCAAATATTTAATAACCGTGTTCTTCTCATCCCAACAGTATCTTGTGTTTGACTTCTTTTGCAATCAAGACATCTTTTTTGACAAAGTCATCAAACTATCTGTAAGTACTTAGGCTAAACAAAATGCTTTTCTTGATGTAAGCTGCAATGCTTACTTTTGTGCACTTCTCTCAAAGGTCATGCACTCAAAGATCATGAAGAGCTACTGTGTGGGAACCTTCAAGATTGATGTTGGGACAGTTTACTCCCAGCCTGGTAAACACTTGGTTTGCATTTGGTCACATCTTTTCTTTAACTAGAGAGATGAAAGTTCAGAATCTGGTCTGAGATTTGGATTATTGGTTATTCTACTTGTAAAACGGCACTAAATATTGTCTTGCTGTGCCAGGCCATCAGTTCATCAATAAGTGGGCCACACTCACAGACCCCGCTGACATCCGCACAGGGGTGAAAGGTCACCTGAAGTGTGATATCAGCGTGTCAGGAAAGGGAGATGTTGCAGCACCGTCCCAGAAGTACAGTGATTCCGAAGAACAGATAGAAAAGTAAGATCTCAGTTTGTTTTATGGCATATTAAAGATTGAATGCAATAAAAAAAATACAAATCTCATCTACTATTTTAAGATTGTTATTCTGGACAGCCATGGTGGCAGATATCTAAGAAACCATTTATAATTTAGTATACGTTTTGTTGCTTTAGTATTCAGACAATAAAGATTAATTCAGTGACTTTCCTTTCTGATAAACTGCCACTACATCTCCTTTGTGTCTCATGAAAATGATATTGAAAACATTTGTCCTCCTCCAGACACCTCCTGCTTCCCGAGGGCTTAAACCCTGAACGGCCGTGGGCTCGGTTTTACGTGATCGTGTACCGTGCAGAAGGTCTTCCCAGAATAAACTCCAGTATTATGGCCAATGTGACCAAAGCCTTTGTTGGAGACACGACAGCCCTCATAGATCCTTATGTAGAGGTGTCATTCTTCGGTCAAGTTGTAAGCTCACAATTCAGTGCTTATTACAAAACAAACCCACTTAAAGGGATAGTTAACCAAAAATGAAAACATTCTGTCATTATTACTTAGCCTCAATTAATGTTATTTCAGTATTAGTTCTGTCATGACAACTCTCGGAGGGATTGGCATGGTAATGTACATGACAATGTTAATGTATTTGGTCTTGGCGGAATAGATCTGCTACGCTGCTGCTGCTGCGGCAGAGCAAGTACCGAGACTTGCTACTGCCAATACATCCACAACATGCTGCTGTAAGCATGTAAGAAATGCTGCTGCTGCACATATAACACATATGTATAACCCCAATGTAGCATACATGAATCATCCCGTAGCAGATCTATACAGGTGGAGCTGGGGAAGGTGGAGGGTTTCTGAAGTGCGCTGCAAACTGCTACAGCAAACAAAAGCCAGGTATTTGAATTAGGCCTGGACGATAAAACGGTATCGATACTTATCGACGCTACACCATCATCAATAAAAATGTTCGATATATCGCACGATAGTTTCACGCTTTTTTCATTTAAAGGCGCGTGTTATGAGTGACAAGCAGAGCGCCAACAGAACACACAAGCACACGCTGAAATGAGTGCCATGCCTGTCTGCGATGAGGAGACTGTGAATCAAAAAAAGGAATATTAGTCGAATTTAAAATAAAAATTTGCATTCGAATGAAAAAACTGTGTATTTGAATTTTAGGTGTGCGTCAGGGAGCCTTATTAGCGGCGCACGAGATGAGGTGAGGATGATTTTGTTGCATTTTAATGTTTTTGTTAGTCTATATCCAGTTGAAACCACAAGATGCGCCGCTGCTGCATTTTCCATTCAAAATATTAGAGAACTATAGAAGCTCAATGCGGAGAAGATATTGTTTAGATTAAAACTGAAACCAAGCCATTCACACAGAACGCATATTCGGCGCATTCTTGAGACGCACAACTATGACTGTTGCACTCGCGTCTTGCACAAGAGTTGACTAGAAAGCCATGTAAAGTTAAAAGAGGTTAAACTTTTAGAAAACATTCCATTCCACTGCGTCTCATATGTTTTTAAATGCAATCGTGTGATCGGCGTTTTGGCTATTTGTATTAAGCTGCATAAATTCATGATGCTGTTTTGTTCATTATTGTTTATGCAATTTACAAAATCATATTTGATTTATAAATATTAGTTTAGATGTCATGTACTTTTTTATAGACAGCCGTTATTTTCATTGCATTGAATAAACCATTTAATGAGGTGCATTATTTTGCTCATTGCGCCCTCCTGTGGCCTCAGGAGACAGGCCAAATGTTTCCTTAACACTTATTTAATCTGCATATAAAATATAAGAAAGGAGATATTTGTTTCAATTTTATTTTGTTATTTTGTTTTATTTGTTATTTTGTTTGTTAAGACTAAAATAAGTTGTTGTTTGTCTTAATAAATTGGGAAAATTTAAAATTAAAAAAATGGTTACATTTAAACCTTTTTTCTACCGCTCTCTGTTTAAGAAAGGTTATAGAACATTTTCAATAATTATCGATACCGAACGATATGAAATATTATATCGTGATAATTTTTTTTGTTATATCGCCCAGCCCTAATTTGAATATTGAGCAGTAAGCTCATTGGCTACCGATACAAGAGAGAACCAATCAGCTGTCATGTGACTGATGTCGCCAGGTCAGATTGAGCTAGACCTATCGGACTGCGCCATCTAGAGTTTCATGCCGGAACTCTGTATTTATATACTAATATAGTATTTATTTTTGTATTTTCATTTTAATTTAGATTTTAGCAGTTTTGTTATGTTTTTGTAATTGTTATTAGTTTTATTTTAAATATGTCTATGCAGTTGTATCAGTTTTAGTAATATAATCCTTCAGTTTTTTTTTAACTGATCCAGCATTTCTAATTTTCGTTTTTTTAAGTTTAAGTTTTTCACCTAATAATTATATTTAATTTTATTATAACATTACCAAATTATTATAACATTACCAACTATTTCAATTTCAAGTAATATTTCAATGACAAAAGATAATAAATAAATAAAACTATTTTAATAGTTTTCCTTTAAAAAATACCTACACTGCCCTCATGTCATTACAAACTGTATGTAGTTACAAACTTTGTCGTTTTTTAATGTTGTTACAACAAACTAAGTTACAAAATGAGGACTCGTTGCATTACGTACCTCCAGCCATACAAGTTTATTGTGAGCAGGGCATGTTAAGATAAAAAAAATAAAAATAAACAGGAAGAATATAACATATAAATGATGCTTACGTCTCACATTGTCGTACAGTACAGTGCCGTGTTTTTAAGATGTCATATCAAGTTTAAAAAGTTAAACTGTCATACAACACTAAACAACAAATCAGTACAGCGAGAGTGACTGATATTACCAAAATAAAACAGCTAAATTGAAGTCAAATGCAAATCCTCATTACAAATGCATCATCACACAAAATATACAGACATCAATCCCTCCTACCACACAAAACCAACAAATGTAATGTGTTTAAGACAATACACCATGACAGCGCTCAGCAAATTAGCGACAGACATTTCAAGACAAACAAGCAGTGTTTATAATAAATATCATTGGCACAGTGTCCCAGTAAATGTCCTTACTTACGTTATTTGCGGCTTCCATCGTGACGTGAATAATAGCTAGCTAGTTTTATCAGCGTATATGTTTTTTCCGATTGAGATCCCACAGCGGGCGGAACTTGTCATAACGTTAGTAATAACAAGGCCCGCCCATTTAGAGAAAAGATATGATTGGTCAATTGTTCTGTCATTCGAAATTACTCTCCAATTGATTTACTATTGCTTGGCCCTACAGCTGGACCTCCAATCACAGAGCCGCAGACGCTAGGCGGAAACATTCAAATATGGAGAAAATGGCCGGTGTTCATAAATCCATTCACTGAATAGGCAGATCTGGAGAAGTTGTTGTTGTTGTTTTTCTCAGACAAATTATATTTATTTTATTTAGATTATGTTTGTCTAGTTGTGAATTGCTTAAATAAAATTTGTAATAACTATTTTTTTATTTAAAATACTATATTTTAAAACATTTATTTAAAAATAGTAAATATTGTTTTTGCAATAAGTTAGGCCCTCTCTGACGGCCTAGAGGGCCCTGACGGTTCCCCACTGTGCGACTTGCATGAACGGTCGGTGCTTTTTGGCAGTTTGTTTGTTTGTAGCATGTTATTTTAGTGTTATGGTCAGTATTCTGGTATACTGGTTAGTGACTGTGGTTGTATAGCAATGTATACAGTATATGTGATACTTGCTTTCTTTATTTTCTGCTTGAAAGGGCAGGACATCTACTCAGAAGAGCACAGCAGACCCAGTGTGGAACGAGCAGGTGGTGTTTAAAGAGATGTTTCCTCCACTGTGTCAAAGACTGAAGATTCGGGTTCTGGATGAGGGAAGCATGAATGATGTGGCCATTGGGACTCATTACATTGATCTACACACCATCTCAAATGACAATGATGGAGACAATGGTTCGCCATTTCATTACATTGTTAAAAAAAAAAAAGCTTTTCAATTATAGTGGCCACAAAAAGTATTTGGACACCATAGAAATGTCTGAAAATGATTCTGTTAGAAAAACAAAATGGCGGTAGTTATTTAGCATACTATAATTTAATATTTCGTTGCTCTTCTCAAGGTTTCCTGCCCACATTCGGACCGGCATGGATCAACCTCTATGGTTCACTTCGTAATTCCACACTGGTGGACGACAGCCAGGAGCTGAACGAGGGTGTTGGAGACGGGGTGTCCTACAGAGGCAGGGTTTACATAGAGCTGAGTGTGGAGATCCTGTCTGGAGGTGCTCCTGACTCTAAATCCCTGCTCTCAAAAATCAGTCTGAAAGATACCAAGGGAGGAAAAGCAGGGGCGAAAGATCCCAAAACTGGGACTGGAGCCGGAGGAGAGGAAGAGAAGTCCAAGACTGTAGGGCCTGAGGTGATGCCAGTGGAGCCCCCACAGAAGGTGAAGGTTTTGCAGCAGTCCTTCTTCTTTTTACTCTACTCTTTAATCTGTCCATCTTTTTACACTTTTTTTCTTTCCATTACACTAACATTTCCATTATATTGTAAAGCCACCCAAGTCATTGTTTAACTTTAATTTAGATAAATGATGAAGACATGGAAACTTTCCTGCTCTTTGGCTGTGTGTTTGAGGCCTCCATGATTGACAGAAGAATCGGTGATAGACCTGTCAGCCTTGAGTTCACCATTGGTAAACATTACAGTTTTTACATTCAGCAACATGGCACTGACCACAAATAGGATCAAAATAGGGTCTGAAACGCATAAGTTTACATTTTTTTCTGGTCATGGAGTTAATGATTTAATTATTAATGTTCATAGTCAGCCTTTATGAGGATAAACTAATTATTAAATCTTTTATTTTCATCTTATTTTTGTGAAGTTTGTCATTTTTTCAACCCTGTTTCCAAGTGTTGTACATGTCTAAATATACAGCATTAATTCTAGATCTTTTTTAACTAAATTTAAAAAACATAGAATGGATCAATAAATGAGAGGCATATTTATCCAACTAAGCTGTCACTCAGTAGAGACTTTAGTTTGAGACCAAGTATTGGTTTAATCTCTCATAAATAAAAGAAAATATATATTTTTTAATTGTTCTTGGCCATTTTTTCCATAAAATATATTTGGTAACAGGGCTGAACAGTTGAGCTAAATTAATACATTCAACACTCAATTTGTCAAGCTCTTTTTGAGTGTCACAACTGTTAGAAATGTTCAGTTCTTTGTAATAGAAAAATACTGTGGTAACAAGGTTGAACATAATTTGGGGGGCACAGATAATTTTTTTAGTTAAAATTGCTTAAACGTTTTACTGTAACATACTAAATGTCTTTGAACGGATAATGTCAATATTATGAAATTGATATACTAACAATAATATGATTATACAAATAATATGACGCCTTTAAATGTGTGCTTGTTTATTCAGGTAACTTTGGGAACTTAATT
This sequence comes from Sinocyclocheilus anshuiensis, assembly GCF_001515605.1. Taxonomy (NCBI): domain Eukaryota; kingdom Metazoa; phylum Chordata; class Actinopteri; order Cypriniformes; family Cyprinidae; genus Sinocyclocheilus; species Sinocyclocheilus anshuiensis. The sequence goes on from NW_015540887.1 coordinate 2,844,329, forward strand.
GATGGTACTGCACCACCTCCTTCAAAGAAAAAGCTTGAAGATGTGTCAGTGACCACTCCTCTATTGGACACTGCAGCAACAATGCCGTGCAAATCTACTACTACACCAGAAAGACCTCTTTTTGGAGATGCACAGAGGTGCTTACAACACAAGTTTATACCTTCATTAAATAATGGAAAATACCTTAGTCATGACTGGACCCATAATCTTGTTTGTGCAGGCATTACATGCACTTGCCCATTGGAACGCAGAAGCCTTGTGGGTATATTTATAGCAGCTGGGAGGATCGAGCGTACCGACTCCATCACGCCAACATGCTGGACACGATTGCCCTGATGTTTGTATGTGATGTGAACCCTCAACCCCGTAGTGTTTTATTACATTACCATGTAATCAGCTAGTAGTTCATGTGATTCTTTTCATTTAATGTTTATCAGGAGGAGGGAGTCACTAAGGTGGCAGAATTGGATAAAATGTTGTCTACAGAAGCCGGGACTCTCATGCATCATGTTCTTCGGGAATTTAGAAGAGATGCCAGGTAAGTCTAATGACCATAGGGAGTTAATGGAGATATTCAGTGATACCAGAACAAAAGCTCTTTACCATTAATAGGGTCATAACATCCATTTTTTTTTAAATGTTAGTAAAGTTTAATGTTCAAATACCTTACAATGTGACAGGGTGAAACAATTTTCTGAACACCCAATAGGTGTCACTGTTGGGTTAGTTTTCACTTTTGTGTCACGGTTCTGCATTCTGAAAGTTACAGTGTTTTTATAGCAAAACCAGGTGTTTTATTTCACAAGATGAAAGAAAATGTATTATTCATGAACTGTATAAAATGTCTGTTCGCCCAAAAATGAAAATTCTGTCATAATTTACTCACCCTTATTTTGTTTCAATTGTTTTTATCCATGGTCCATTTATTTATTTATTTATTTTAGTCCATACAGTGAAAGTCTTTAGGATCCAATGTTGTTTTGGACCCCATTGACTTTCATTGTATGGACAAAAACAATTGGGACTTTCTTCTTTTGTGTTCCACAGAAGAAAGATACAGTTATGTAAAAACATGAGAACATGATATAATTTTAATTTGTGGGTGACCTATCCCTTTAATGTGCTCTCTTTAATGAAATTCTAAAACTGTGTCCTAATTATGTTTCTGCTGGATGTAATGGTATTTTTACTGCAGCGAGTTTATTGCTTTTGCTGAAAAGAAGGTGAAGGGAAGCAACTTGACCTTACTGGACAAAAAGAGGCTCACTCTGTGCAAACAGGAGCTGGTGGGTCTCTTCTGTGCATGCTCTCATTATTAAAGACCTCTATCTGTAAAACTTAAGACTAGCCCTCTGTCTTTTACTGTTCTTGTATGACTGTGAATTATTGCTCATTGCTGCTTTTCCTCCACAGTGTAGTTCAGCTCATTCTTTTCACAACCAAAATATAAAATTTGTAAAGAAATTAATTTGTAGGTTCAATTTAAAGAGGTGTATAGGATCACGAGAACATAAATTCTGTGAAGTGTATTTAAACTATTTAAACTTGTGGTGCTTGTATATTAGTCTTTGGTTTTCTTTGCTGCTCTTCAGGAGAGTATGACAGAAGTAGCAGGAGGACTCCTTGAGCCCAAGAGGAGATCTTTGACTGTAAAAGAGATGATGCTGGAAGTCCAGAAAATTAAAAAGAAACTGAGATTCCTCGTGGAAGAGGTTTTTATTTTGTGTCATTGTTATATGCACATCCTTGAACTCTTATACGTATAATGTAAGTCTCCATCATTACTAATATTTATTTTCATCTCATGCCTTTCTCAGCCTCAACACACTTTACCAGATGTGTTTGTGTGTCTGGTCAGTAATAACAAGCGTCTGGCGTGTGCCAGAATCCCTGCTCGTCATCTGCTCTTCTCACAAAGCCCAGAGCAGAGAGGCCGAGACTGTGGGAAGATCAAGACCCTGTTCCTCAAGGTCTGAACTCTGTAATCAAATAGAAAATTGACAAATGCTAAATACCTTTTGTTGCCACTTCTCCTGTAACTTTTAAAAGGAAATGTGTCTTTCAGCCTCCAGGGAAGCGTGGACCAGGGTGGACAGTCCAGGCTAAACTTGATGTGTATTTATGGCTGGGAACTAGCAGAGATTCATCCCACATGTTGGACAATCTCCCATCAGGCTTTGAACTGGAAGGCATCTCATCTGAGGGCAGGACTGGCCCTCCTCCTGATTATTTACTTTACACAGGCAAGACTGCTCAGTGCTCTGTGTTGTTGTTGTTTTTTCAGTATCCATTCTTTTTATCTGTAAGACACTGATTTGCATGTTGACCCTGTTTGTTGTTGGTTTGCAGAGCAGCACTTGTTCCAGCTGAGGGCTCATATGTACCAGGCTCGTGGTCTCATTGCAGCAGATAACACTGGCCTCTCAGACCCCTTTGCCTGGGTGTCTTTTCTGTCCAGTAGCCAAAGCACTGGTGTAAGCATGAGTTTCTGTGATGATATTCTAGACAAAAATCCAATAGATGATGCTGCTAACTGCACTAGTGTATTCTGTATTAGAATATTCTTTCACTATAGTTGTTTAAATTAGACTTAACTTTTAACACGTACAGATCCAGAAGTGCAAATACTGTAGCGATATGTCTATATATATATAATGGTATTATTATGGTTCAATGAAAAAGTGCAAGGTTTTGAAGTACAGGAAGTTTAATTAGTGAATCGGTCGTCAAAATACATTTTAGAAAATGTATAGAGAAGTAAGAGCACCTATTTTACATATACATACATGGTTTTGGATAATTAGCCACAAAAGGATATAATTACCACAAAGCAAATGATCTTATTATGTGAAAAGGTAATTGATATTTGTTCATATTGTACATTTTTTTTTTAGATCATCAAGCAAACACTGACTCCTACATGGAATCAGCTGATCCTGATAAATAATGTGTGTCTGTGTGGAGGGCTTTATGAAATAGTCCAGGAGCCACCGCTTGTTGTGATTGAAGTGTATGATGATGATGCAGTGGTGAGGAAAATATATTCCCTTATACAGTATGCAGACTACAAATGTAGGTCTTGTCCTATAGTGTGGATTGTCCTGTAGTTTAATTAACCATTATATGCAGCTGAAAAAAAGCTGCTGTATTGTTTCTCTTCATCTTTGCAGTATCTGTCTTAAATATTTTTGAGCTGAAGCGATGGTTTGCTTTCTCCAGGGTATAGAGTACCTGGGGTCGACAGTGGCTGTTCCTGTAGTCAGACTGTCAGATGAGCGATACTCCCCTCCTCAGCTGCAGTACAGCCCTCTGTTCTGTGGCAGTCTGTCAGGAGGAGACATACTGGGAGCATTTGAACTCATTCAGGTCCAGTCTTACAAACACAACACATGACAGTAATGTGCATTTACAGTACAGATGTGGTTGAATCTGCTATTTATTAATATTACTATTACGTCTGCTTCTACTGCTATAAATAATAATAACATTTATAGTATAATTGTCTTGTCCCATGATCCTGTAGATCTCCAAATCAGGAGAACACACACTTCCTGATTTAGATGAGCCGGATGGAGGGGTTATTCCAGTACCCTCATACATTCGACCTGTGCTCTGCAAGTACAGAATTGAGGTGAACAATCTGTGACTTATGGTCTATATGTTAAATATAAAAAATGGATAACCACTCATTACCATTCTTATGAAGGTACATTGCATTGCTCTCTAGTTTAGCTGACAGTTGTAAAAATCATTGCATAGCGTGAGACAGATTTTGTGTGTTTGCAGCCATTTCATTTCATACATTGACAGTAAAGACTTTATTTGTTTTCTTTTAGATTCATGGTCGTTAGTCATTTGAATCCCAGGGCCATCATTATTCTTGAAAATCATTTATGAACCATTGATTTCATAAGTTCATGAACAATTTCTAAGCACCCACATAGACAAAATGATAATATATTTATTGTATTTTTTATATTAACACTGTATAAGGATTTTCTTTTAAACATATATACATGGGTCAAAGACATTAAGATGTCCGCATCAAAAGAAATTTACAAAAGTGATTTTATGTCCATAGAAAGCACATTAATATAAGTAAATTGTCTACTTTTAAGGTTTGAAATATGTTTTTGGAGAATAAAATGTCCAAATTTGGTTGAAATAATGTTCCATTATCGTTCAGTGTAACACAATATCTATGTAAAAATTCAAACAACATGCTTATTCTGATGTGTACATATTAAAATATATAAAACAATAAGGGAGCATATTAAATTTGGTTGTGTTTGAAATGAGTAAAAAATTCTTACTGACAAATGGGCAAAACCTAGGATAGTGGCAAATTTTTAAAATGTAAAATTACAACTAATTAGTATTTGGGGTGAAAGTAATTAGTCTTTTAATATGTCATAAATTGATTTTTGTTGTAAATATGCCTGACAAGATTGTTACACTGAATGACATCGTTAGTCATTTGAATCCCAGGGCCATCATTATTCTTGAAAATCATTTATGAACCATTGATTTCATAAGTTCATGAACAATTTCTAAGCACCCACATAGACAAAATGATAATATATTTATTGTATTTTTTATATTAACACTGTATAAGGATTTTCTTTTAAACATATATACATGGGTCAAAGACATTAAGATGTCCGCATCAAAAGAAATTTACAAAAGTGATTTTATGTCCATAGAAAGCACATTAATATAAGTAAATTGTCTACTTTTAAGGTTTGAAATATGTTTTTGGAGAATAAAATGTCCAAATTTGGTTGAAATAATGTTCCATTATCGTTCAGTGTAACACAATATCTATGTAAAAATTCAAACAACATGCTTATTCTGATGTGTACATATTAAAATATATAAAACAATAAGGGAGCATATTAAATTTGGTTGTGTTTGAAATGAGTAAAAAATTCTTACTGACAAATGGGCAAAACCTAGGATAGTGGCAAATTTTTAAAATGTAAAATTACAACTAATTAGTATTTGGGGTGAAAGTAATTAGTCTTTTAATATGTCATAAATAGATTTTTGTTGTAAATATGCCTGAAAAGATTGTTACACTGAATGACATTTTAGTGGGTCTCTTCTGTAAATCAGGGAAAAATGTATGATATTTATTTTTTGCTCAGAAAAACCAAAACAAAATTGCAATTAAATAAACAGAATTTTTTTAATTTTTGGGGGGGAAAACAACAACAATTTAAAGCAGTATTACACTTATTGTTTCTATGCTTAAACCCTTTTTCGTCTTTGACCCACATACAGTGCCGTTCAAAAGTTTGGGATCAGTAAGATTTAGAATGCTTTTTAAAGAAGTTTCTTATGCTTATCAAGGCTGCATTTATTTGATCAAGAATACAGAAAAAACTTTCTGTTTCAAAAGTTTTCTGTTTTAATACACTTTTAAGATATAATTTATTAATGTGAAGCAAAGCCAAATTTTCATCAACCATTACCCCAGTCTTCAGTGTCACATGATTCTTCAGAAATCATTCTAATATGCTGATTTATAATCAATGTTGGAAACAGTTGTGCTGCTTAATATTTTTGGGGACCTGTGATACTGTTTTTGGGATTCTTTGATAAATGAATGTTAAAAAGAACAACATTTATTCAAAATTTTGTGTTACAATATATGCTACTATTCAAAAGTTTTTTTTTTTTTTAAAGAAATTACTAATTAATAATACTTTTATTCAGCAAGGATGTGTTAAAATGGATAAAACGTGATAGTAAAGACTTGTTAGAAAAGATTTTGAATGAATGCTTTTCAACTTTTTATTCATCAAAGAAAAAAGTATCACACGTAAAAATATTAAGCAGCACAACAGTTTCAACACTGATAATAAATCAGCATATTAGAATGATTTCTGAAGGATCAAGTGACACTGAAGACTGGAGTAATGGCTGATGAATATTCAGCATTGCATCACAGAAATAAATGATATTTTGGAGTATAATAAAATAGAAAACCAGTATTACAAATTGCAGTAATATTTCACAATATTACTGTTTGTTCTGTATTTTTGATCAAAGAAATACAGCCTTAATGTGCATGAGAGACTCCATTAAAAAACATTAAAGATCTTACTGATCCCAAACTTTTGAACAGCAGTGTACATACATACAATACAGATTTGAATAATTCAGGTTCAGTTACATCATTGCATTCTATAAACTTATTCAGGGCAATTCCTATAAATGCACCACATTTTTGCTTTTGAATTTGCTTTCTGCTAGATATATTTAATATTTCATGCGTCAACTTGTGACATCTTGTTCTGAAACCTTTGTTACTCAGAGCTTTTTCATTTGGTGTCAAACCACTATAAATCTAATTAAAGATCTTTTCACAAAAGTGTTGTGAATTCCTCTATCTCTCAGATGCCATTCATTATCTGATCAGTGTTTACACATATAGACAAAACTGCATGGTAGTAGTAGGAAACAGTCTTGTGGTCTACACTGTATACCAGGTCTCACTATTATTAGGTGTTACTACATTTGTGCTCAAAAATGTGTAATGTGTAATAAAGTGTTATGTCTATTACAGAATTTTAATATGGATATACCATTTTGACTCTGACTCTTTTTAACTAAATGTAGCTTTTTTCAGTGTACACTGTTATGGTTTTGTGTGTACTATGAATACAAGTATTGTTGAGTTTGTGTTTCTGTGCACTGCAGGTTTTGTTCTGGGGCCTCAGAGAACTGAAGAAGGTTCAGCTTTTATCTGTCGATCGGCCCCAAGTTTTTATCAAGTGTGCAGGAGGAGGTGTCAACTCTTCAGTGATACAGAGTTACAAGAAAAACCCGAACTTCACAATACTTGTGGATGCCTTTGATGTGGTGAGTCAACTGCTGCAATAACAGAGTATATGATGTGTATATACTCTCTGTTTCGTGTGATTCGCTTTGCGTTCAGCTGATCTCAGCATGTCTGTGGCCGCTGTTATCTGTCTGTAGGAGCTGCCTGAAGACGAACACCTCCTCCCTCCTCTCACTATCACTGTGGTGGACTGGAGGGCCTTTGGGCGGAGCACACTTGTGGGAAGTCATATGATCAACAACCTGGCCTTATTCAAACACATCCCCTCGCCCATCCAACAGCCCCAACCAGAACCCAGAAATATAGCAGGTACCACACGTCGCAGTTACAGTCCCAGTAACAAAATGTACTACACTGTCACATTTTTTCAACGAAAAATCTAACCTATTCCTCTAGCATGAGCAGTGCTGGGGAGTAACTAGTTACATGTAACTAAATTATGTAATTTAATTACAAAATAAATGTAATTGTAATCAGTTACAGTTACAGTTTCTGAGAAAAATGTGTAAATAAATTACAGTTACTTATGTTAATGATTACAAAGGAGGCTACATCCGACTTTTTTCACACACACCCACATACAGATTTGATTGATTTCTTTCATAAATTGCAGTGACTGCTCTTAAAATATGAGACACAAATGTTTTAGGAGTTTAGGACACCGAACAGGACACATGCTTATTTAATAACTATTTTGGGTTTATGTATATGCTTTATTTTTTAAGATTAACAGTTTTTTCCAAGCCATTGTTAGATGCCAGTGTTTCCTGTCATAAACATGCAAAGATTTGATTTCAAAAACAGTACCATAGTTATTAAACTATTTCTTGTCAAATGTATCAAATGTAATCAGTTACATTACTTTAATAAAGTAATTGAAATCGTTGCACTACTAATTACATTTTAGATAGGGTAACTTGTAATCTGTAACCGATTACATTTTCAAAGTAACCTTCCCAATACTGAGCATGAAATAATAATGTCTTAGGAAAATATTACGGGCCCAGCCCTTAATTATATAAAACCCCAGATGGTTTTGGGCAGGGATGCTTAATCTTGCATCTGCCCTGCTCAAACACATCTATCCGTTTTTTAAGAAATCCCTAAACCTACTGAGCAATTAATAAAAATGATTGTTAAAATTTAATTAAAAGTATGGTTTGTTTTTGGCCTGTAGTGGCTCAGCTGTCTCTGCAGCAGAGTGTTGTGCCACCACCCAATGAGGAGATCGCCATTGAAATAGAGCAGGAGGAAATAATCACCCCTGGCCCTAAAACTGAGCCAGACTTCCAGGACAAGAAGGTTTGTTTTTTGGATTGGATAAACTAAAAAATTTGAGAAAACATCATATTAACACCAGTATTACCAAATATAATACTCACCCCCCAGATTTAATCTATGTCTCTGATTCCTGAAAGCACATATGTGCAAACAGAAGCATATAAACACATGCACACATTACCAATCTACTATGACTATAAAACTCTTCATCAATGCCAGGTTTCGAAGAAGAGCAAACGAAGGTCTACGAAAAGGAAGAAACGCACCACAGCTGATGAGTCTGCTGATAATGTCATTGATTGGTGGACGAAATACTATGCATCAATGGAGAAGATCCAAGTGGTAAGCTTCCAAACTAGTTTGTTAGCAGGAGTTGGTCTTATTTGTCTTGTTTTTTTCTAACTAGTTGTTTTGTACCACAACTTCTTTCTTAGGCAAAGCAAAAAGAAAACAATCCATTTCCACTGCTCTTTGAAAACAGTAAGTGATATCGGAGTTTATTCCAGAATCAGTCTTGTCCTCTAGATCATGTAGACAAACCATGCTCCAGCTTTACTCAAACATGATCACGTTATGATGTATTTTAGTAACTCCTCTGGAGAACATTATTTCCGAAGGATTGATCAGTCTGGGTAAGAATGACTGGGAGACTGGCCCTTTTTCTTGCGGTCAACGGGATTGCAGAATGTTTTTTTCACTATGCAAACCCTGTGCATTTGAATGGAATTAAATTGTCTATATATTCATTTTAAAAAAAGTAAATGGTGCTTACACAAGAGATCATACAACATTTTGCAATCCCAGATCTGCACCTCTATTTCTGAGTTTTGTGCACATACACTACTTTTCAAAAGTTTAGGGTCTGTAAGATTTGTTGATGTTTTTGAAAGAAGTTTCTTATGCTCGCCAAAGCTGCATTCATTTGATCAGCAATACAGTTAAACTGTGATAATGTGAAATATTATTATAATTTACAACATTGGTTACTTTTAATGTAATTTCAAATGTAATTATTTTTATGGAGGCAAAGCTGAATTTTCAGCAGCCATTGCTCCTTCAGTGTCACATAATCCTTTGAAAAGATTTTAATATGCTGACTTGGTGCTTAAGAAACATTTATCAAAGTATGTTTATCAAAAGTATAGAGAAATATATTTATCAAATAAATGAAGCATTTGTTTCCTGATTCTAATTAAATTGTGACCTCGAATAAAGAATATGTTCCCAGGGCTTATTGATGAATCCCCGTAATTATTATTTTGTATTTTATTTATTTTTTGCATGTCATGTGCTGGCTCTGTACAAAAGAGAGAGAAGAGCATTTAACATTATAAATGTCTCTACTGTCAATTTAATATTTCCTTGCTAAATACAAGTGATAATTTCTTTCAAAAACAAATCTTACTGGCCCCAGATATTTGAGCATTTATGATATAACAGTTTACTAATTTGCAGTGTATAAATGCATTAACTGTGTTGTGTCTGGTGAGGGTTAGCAGCATGTCAAAAAACTAAAATGTGGTTTCTTGTTAATGGCAGTATGTTGGGAAGTTGTCAGCTGGTTGTTTTGTGTTGGCTGTGTAAGACACTGAAAACTGCTGGTGGAAGTGATAAAAGCATATTTATGTGATTCTTTAATCAAATAAATCTCTTAAAGGCAGTTTACCTTTAAAGTCATTTAGACTGTGTGCAAGTTATTTTGATATGCTGTTTTTTTGTGTGTGTGGTATCTTTAGCTTCAAACATTAAGGACAAGAAAAAGGAAGTGAATTACAAGAGCGTGATAGAACAGCCCAGGCTTTCAACACTACAGGTAAAATGTGTCATTACAATGCTTAGTTTACCTGCAAATATTTTCTATACATTAATTGAGGATTTATCCATTAAATGGATGTGCAGTCTCACTTGTCAATCACTCTAGGTGTATGACAAAGAGCTGGAGGCTGAGTTTGGGCCTTTTGACGACTGGGTTAAAACCTTCGAACTCTATCGAGGAAAGGCCAATGAGGAAGAAGGTTCTGCTGATGAAAGATTTGTTGGGAAGTTTAAGGTAAAGTGGTTTTGAAGTACCATTAAACAGTTAGTTAGAAAACAGTTATTTTAAATTGTAACAATGTTTCACAATATTACTGTTTAGTCTATTTTTGGCCAAATAAATGCAGTCTTGGTGAACATAAGAGATTCTTTCAAAAACATTAAAATATCTTACCGACCCCAAACTTTTGAACTGTGGTACAGATATTGCAAAAGGAGAAGTTTTCTAAAAAAAAAAAAGAATGCTGTTTAATATTCTTTACAGAGAACATCAGAGTTAACAGTAAATTCTGATGAATTTCGTGCTTTTTTTTCAGGTGGTTAAAGGGGCTTGAAGATGACAGACAGGAAACTGATGTCCATTACAATTCTCTGACTGGAGAGGGTAACTTCAACTGGCGCTTTGTGTTCCCCTTTAACTACCTGCCGGCTGAGAAAGTGGTGGTGATACAAAAGCGAGAAAGCATCCTCTCTCTGGACAAAACTGAACAGAAGATCCCTGCAGTCCTTGTTATGCAGGTGTGGGACTTTGAGAGGCTTTCTGGCCAATGAGGAAGAAGGTTCTGCTGATGACAGATTTGTTGGGAAATTTAAGGTAAAGTGGTTTCACATGAAGTGCCATTACATACATGGAAGCTTTTTAAGACCCAGGTCACAGGATTCCCATCACTGATTGTGCCATCAGGGCAGGTTTTGTCTGTACAAGCTGCCTGAAACGGATGATGAGGAGGAGGATGGGTATTTGGATTCTGGGCAGTTTAAAATAAACCAGGGTATTCCTCCAAACACCGCAGTGGACGTCCTTATCCGTGTGTACATAGTTGCAGTAAGTGCCTTTCGTATTTTTGATTCTGGAATATCAATGCTAATTAAAGCACTTATTGGTTCATTTTTGATCATTGTTACTTAACTCAGCTGGTAAAGCAAGAACACATTAAAATGATCAAAAGTGACACTTGAGATTTTTACATGTTTCTTATTTCAAACAAATGCTATTCTTTTGAGCTTTCTTATTCATCAGTAATCTTTCGCCGTGCTCAACTGGGCTCACCACCACACGATACAGTCAAGTCGCTCTCTTGTGCATTTTAGGCCTTCAGCCTGCACCCTGCGGACCCAGATGGCAAAGCAGACCCTTACATAGTCCTGAAACTTGGGAAAACTGATATCAAAGATAGAGACAATTACATCCCAAAGCAGCTCAACCCAGTGTTTGGAAGGTGAACACGCACAATGATTGAGAAAATCACTTTGAAATTCTTCTAACTCCATGTTTTTTTTTTTGAGGTTCATTCTTTCTTCATCTTCCTCTGCTGTTCAGATCCTTTGAATTTCAAGCCACTTTTCCCAAGGAATCCCTGCTAACTATTCTCATCTATGACTATGACACTGTTGGCGGTGATGATTTGATTGGAGAAACACAGATTGATTTGGAGAACCGTTTTTACAGCAGGCATCGAGCTACCTGCGGCCTGCCTACTGAATATGCCATGTGAGTATTTACTGCATATCATAACATTTTCATCTTCTCAAGTTAGTTTCATGCCCACCTTTGATGCATCAACTGATGATGTTATGTGACCTAGTGAGGGTTATAATGCATGGAGGGACTGCATCAAGCCAACAGAACTGTTGATTAAGCTTTGCAAAGAAAACAGACTGGACAACCCTCACTTTTCTCCAGGACGTATTACCATTGGCAGCAAAGTTTTTACGGGGAAAACTGTATTTGCTGATGAAGGTAGGTCATTGTTTTGGTGTACACCATGACATTGTTGATTAATAATTAGAGGAGCAATGTACCACAAGCGTTTGCTGCTGTTTCACAGATCAGATGGTGGAGTCATACGAGCACCTGGCCCTAAAGGTGCTGCAAAGGTGGCCTGAGATGCCTAATGGGGGTTGTAAACTTGTGCCAGAGCATATTGAAACTCGCGCACTCTACCTCAAGGACAAACCAGGAATAGACCAGGTAATGTGTGTTGTTTAGAGGTTAATGTAACCTTAATGCACTATATATACATGTACAGTATGGGTGGTGAAGTGAATGTAATTTTAATAAGTGTGCATTTACATGTTTCTCAGGGTCATCTCCAGATGTGGGTGGACATTTTTCCAATGGATATGCCTCATCCTGGCCCTCCTGTGGACATTTCCCCTCGCAAACCCAAAGGGTAAGGTGAAGATTCACAAAACCATCTTACTAGGATGTTCTGGAAATGTAACACTTGTTTGCGCCATCTTATGTTATGTTTTTTATAAAGGTATGAGCTGAGGATCATTATCTGGAACACTGAAGATGTAATACTGGAGGACACCAACTTCATAACAGGACAGCAGTCAAGTGACATTTACGTCAAAGGGTAAGTGGATCACAGTAAACATAGACAATCTTTAATTATCTATAATAATTTTAATTATGTAATTATTTAGGAAAAAGTCTCCCAATATGTACTACTGTTCAAAAGTTTGGGGTCAGTAAGAATTTTTATTTTTTTATTTTTTTTTGTTCAGCAAGAATGCATTGAATTGATCAAAGAATCCTGAAAAAAGTTGTGGTTTCCACAAAAATATTAAAGGGATAGTTCACCCAAAAATAAAAAAATCTTTCATTAATTACCTTCATGTTGTTCCAAACTCATAAGACCTTTGTTCATCTTTGGAACCCAAATTAAGATATTTTTGATGAAATTCGAGAGCTTCCTGACCCTCTTTGTTTTCGGATTTCATCAAAAATATTTTAATTTGTGTTCCGAAGATGAACAAAGGACTTACAGGTTTGGAACGACATGAGGGTGAGATTTTTCTTTGAGAGGCTTTCTTCTGATGACTTCCTGGGTAAGAATCTCTTTTGCTTAACATGCTTACATTTACACCTGTTTTATATGTATCACGTCCTCCCTAGATCTGCTCTGTTGTCACTCCTGATGGGGTTTGTGCTATATATACTCGTGCTGTATAGAGCTCACAGTCCCTCAGTAGCAGAAAAATAAAATTATTCCTAAGAAACTTGGCTCAAAATATTTGATGTTAATACTTCATGAAGGTCATGTTTATGTGTCCGTAGGCTCAGTGGAGTTGGACCTGCATGGATTTCCACGTGGAGCGAAATCAGCTAAAGTTTGTAAGATGGAAATGCTGACAGAAACCATGGAGAACATCTCTATCTTCCAGCAGAAACGCTCCAAAGGCTGGTGGCCCTTCATTAAAGCTGGAGAACTCACAGTGTGTGAATTTAATTATTTCACGGAAAGAAAAATTGTGAATTAATCACTCGATAGCACCATGTTTGCAAACATTGACAATCAAAACTTAACCTTTGACTCATTTATTAAAAATGTAATTGTTATCCATTTTCATTTGTTCAATACAAAGCAATAGTAGGTATGGTATTGTTCAAGATTGTATTTACATAAACCTGACCTAATAAAAGTAGCATTTAAACTGTTTTCTTTCTGTAGGGGAAGGTAGAAGCAGAGTTTCATCTGGTAACAGCTGAAGAGGCAGAGAAAAATCCAGTGGGGCGTGCACGCAAGGAGCCAGAGCCTCTAGAGAAACCAAAGTAACGAGACTAATACACTCACACCTATTTTCAGATGTTTTTATTCATATTATTACTAGAGCTGTCAATTAAATTAAAAACATATAGGCCGATATCATTTGAAAAACATAAGACTGAACTGAATTACAGTACGTGATATGTGTTTAAGGTAGTTCCACTGTATGTACTATATACTGTATGTGAATTATTTCTAATATCAAACGTTAACTTTTCTCTAGTCGTCCAGACACTTCCTTCTCCTGGTTTATGAATCCTTTCAAGTGCTTCTTTCACCTGATCTGGGGGAACTACAAGAAATACATCATTGCCGGACTGGTGCTGCTGATTGTGACCTTGTTCCTGGTTCTTATCTTCTACACCCTACCAGGGGCGATCAGTAGTAAGATAGTCAATGGGTAATCAAACACCCTGATTAAGTAACTGGACACAAATGAGCAGCACATATTTAACTTGTTATTGTTGTTGCTTTAATGAAGCACACATTTAAATGCTTGCTCTGCAGGTAGAACATAACTAACTTTGCTGATTTTAGGAACAATCTTTTATTTAATGTGCACCAACAAATGTAATACCTACACAGAACATTACATGTTTATTCATCTTTAAACGGCATAAAACACCGAACATAGCACATGAAAACTGTAGAAAACAAGTGTTTAGTAATCACTTCCTACCTACTGTAAACAGATGGACTTTGTTCTACTGTAGAGCTTTAAAACTAGATAAATGATTATGAAGTGACTTTCAAAATGACGGCAATAACTCAAAAATGAACATTTGTGTAAATATAGTGACATAAAACAAGCGACCACAACCCCAATGAGTCCATGTAATGTAAATTTGTGATTGTTGCAAAGGGTTAAAATAACATTTATTCATAGTCTTTGTGAAACATGTTGTGTATTGCCTTATATTGATACCAGAAATTATCTAAAAATTATAGTGTTTTATTCTCAGCTGATTGAAATGTCATTGCATTTCTCAGAATACTAATTAAACTGATTTTAACTGTAGCACTGGTAGTACTTTATGAAGCAAGAAATGTAGCTTTATGAAGTTCTGATTGAAAGACAATAAGAAGTCTGAAATGTTAATGTAGTATTTCAGTTATTGAGTGTGCCTTTTGATCCTTAAAGCGCTGGCGCCGGAATTATTGAAGAAACAGTCACAATACCGTATGTGCACTTTTTCTAATTCACTGTGGTTTAAAAAAAAAAACAACTAATATCTGTAAGTGAATCGTTAACCAAAACTGATACGGCTCTTGGTTTACAGTTTTCCCCATTACTGAGACAGTAACTCTACTCGTAAGCATTTTATCAGAAAAATATTCCATACCTTTTCATACCAAAACATACATCAGCCACCAAAACAAAGACTAATTTCCAGAAAACAGCATTCACCGCTTTTTCTGTTAAACCACATTTGCCTGCTCACAATCAAACACAAATATCAGCTTAACACAGCAATTTTGCAATGTGTGCTCATTCAGAAAGCACTGGCAAACACATTTAATGTCAGCATGGTTATTTCCAACAATGCCGTTTGCTAGAAAAATTTAGGCTACAAAAATGAACATGAAGGTATATTTTAATGAATGAACCAAATTAGTATTTCAAACCACCCTGAACACTGCAGTCAAACATACAGATGAAAAACATTTCAAGCACGTGAGCCAACATAACCAGGGCAGTCATGCTAACACTGTTTTCTAGGACAAATATCAGTTTCCGCTGTGTGCAGAGCACAGTTTCTTCACCGATGACCACAATATCGTTGAATAATATTTTTGTACCTTTTAGTTTACATTAGTCAGCGCAGTTGACTTTAGAATGCATGTTATAGTGCAATTTCAGTTGTTTAATGTTACTAAATAACCAAACAGTTTAATTTGGATTCAGTTTGCAAAGGTAAAAGTAGGGCTGGGTGATTCACATGCACAAAAAACCCCCAAATCAAATTAGATTTTTTCAGAACGTTTGACCGATTCTCGATTCAAGTAACTTTTTCTTTATTAACCCTCTAGTTAAAGAAAATTCTATTCAAAGTGCACCACACATGACGTATGTATCAACATGTTAAATCGCTTTTTAAATATCTTTGCAGAAAAGATTCATGAACGACAACTATATCTCGGACAAACTTGTCTTACATATTACATATATAACATACATATTATAATGTTCAGAAATAATACAAGGAAATATGCTTTAAAATTCTCGTAAGTCAAAAAATGACTGAAGGTATAACACCTGTAGACTGTTATTAACTATAAATGTTCTGTAAAAACAATGAACAGCAGCTTTCAGCCTGTCACCATGATGCAAACATGAAATATCAGACATACAGTTGTAGTTCTTTACAGGTTTTTAATTCGATTGCACTGCTTTTCCATGGTTTTTCTATGTAAACATGGATGCATTTGACTTGCGCTCTTGACTGTTTGGCTTACGGTCCTTCACAGAGTGCATCACACGTTTGGTAATATTTCTATTCAAAATCGAGATTTATATAAAAAACAAAAATCGTGACAAAACATTAAATTCAAATTAATCGATAAATTCGGAAAAATCGCCCAGCCCTATGCCAAAGTAAACATTAAAGGTGCTGTATGTAAGTTTTTGACTCTACTAAAGCATAAAAATACCATAATATGTTTGCAGATATTTAAGAAACATGCTAAGTTAACATACTTGTTTATCTGAAAAACAATGCTACAGTAAGTTATTCTCCTTTGGAAATGTGCGTTCCGGGCCGTAATGTCGGTCTCTGTTTTGGTTTGTGAAACCCGCCCACTGCAAGTTTACCCAATTGTATTTCGGGACCCCAGGTTGCCAGTTGGCGGAAAACACAGCACATTTCATTTCAGTCATCGTCAAGTGTGCTCGCTCCTGTTGGTGTCGTCAATCTGGCAAACTGCGTGTGCGTCAAGTCTGAGGAGGAGGGGCCGGGTGAAAAAAACCCTCTCCGATATTTTGAATTTGGACTGCAATACCTAGTTCAACCACTCGGTGTCAATCCTACATACAGCACCTTTAATGAATAGTCCAATTTTTGTTGTATATGAGGTTTGCACAGATCAGTGTAAGTTTATAGTGTAAGTGCCTCACTTCGGAAAATATAATGGTTAACCATTAAGATGACAACAACCCAGCGCGCCAATACTTAGTAAACTGCATCATTGATAAGTTGATCTCGGTGCAGTGGTTCTGTGCTGTGATAGCGCTGAGGGTCCAGACGGCATCAGACCCTCATTCATGCCGTGTGTCGCAGCTGATTGAGTAGGACTGGGTCCCAGCTGCAGCAGCAGGTTATATGTGCCAGTCTCTGACAGTCCCCTTCTCATTCCAAGCCCACCGCGCTGCGCCATCACTCCGCCTCGCCTGCGTGAGGAGATCAGGCCGCCACGCTGGGCAGGTGAACTCTGCACAGGAGCACCGCTAAACTGCGCAGCCTGCGAGGCCATCAGACAGGCTTGTAATTTGCGTTTGGCACGCCAGCGGGCCACTCGAAGACGAGTCTTTTCCCTTCGTTCCCTTACCAAGTCTGCAAGTAGAGCCTGCGGTAGAGTCTGCTCCAGCTCACGCCGTCGGTTTGTACTACGGCCTCGGTTCGTGTTGCGGCCTCTCAGAGTCCGGCTGAGTTTGTATTCTTCATACAGATTCAGGTCCTTACGTCTCGGACGCACCTGCTTTTGGACCCCTGCCACTGACAGCTGAGAGTCGTCATCTAAATGCGGCCAGGGAAGAGAGAGATTACATAGATTAATAAAAGTATTTAATATTTTAACCAAATATTGAGCCATTTCACAGAAGTAGAAAGTAATGGTTTACTAATGGTTAACTAAAGCTTTTACTAAAACCATTAAAAAAATAAATAAAAAAATAAAAAAATTTTGCAGCTAGTTGCCAAAGCAATATTTCCAATTTTCTTTTATTTATTTCTTTTCCAAGTTTCATTTATTTTTTTATTTTTTTTACTAAAATAACTAACATTGAAATAAAAATTAATAAAAAAAACATATAGGAATATTAAAAAAGTTCAAAAACCAAAAAATGTCAACTTTAAAATAAAATCAGAAAATATAAAAAACTATAATAGTATATCACTGATACTTAAAATAGCTTGGCACATAAGTGCTCCAATATTTGAACCAGTCCAACCAAAGCCCATCTCAAAACTACTGTGATTTCAAGAAAGACCAAAAAAGGCACATTATGATATACACACACAGTGAAATACTACAGAAGCCTTCATTCATTTGAACACATTAATAAACAGGCAGTGTTTACTCTGTCACAGGGTGGCACAAAAGATCACTCTAAAGCTTTTTGTATGAAACTCATGAACTGACAGATCGGTTGCGATTCCGTGCATGACGCAGCTTCGACGTGTGGTGAAAACATGGTTTCTAATGTTACACATGTCAGCTTTTTCCTCTCCTCAAAATGGTTTTGGCTGCTTACTGCAACATCACATCCTGTCAGTTTCCTGATAATCTTGAGTATCTTCTTATCAATGTTTACTGAGCAAGTTTCATTTACACTATAGCCAAGATATCTAGATTTTTAGAATGCATTTGGTTTTCCACTTTAACCTGACATGATGTAATTTATAACTTTTTTCATATTTTATGACATTAATTTAAGGAGTACATGTAATATTTGTACTTTTTACACTGCAGGACAATTTAAAAGTAGTTAAAGCAAAAAGGTGCTTAAAATGGTTCCAAAAAAATCTCAAAACTATAAACATTTTTACTTAAAATCCTGATTCTTCTGAAACTTAAAACCAAAATGTGTTCTTGTTTTAGGACAACTTTGATGAACTTTTTTTTTATCCACTTAAATGTTGACTACTATATATATATATATATTTTATGAAAATGTTAATTGCTTTTTCCACCTCAGGCCAACAGTGATTTTATGTTATCCATTGAAAATAAATAATTTTTACAGTTCAACAACACATCATTCTGTATTCTATAAAAATATACAATAATGCCAAGAGGAAAAACTACTGGAATTTACTGATTAATTCAGATACAGACAGTTTAACAATAGTTAAAGCAAAATAAATAAAAACCTTCAAGATTTTTTTTTTTTTTTTTTAAATAAACTTTCTTAAAATCCTTATTTTGATTTAAAAAAAAAAAAAACTGACACTGACCATGGACATGTTAATAACCCTAATCCCAACTACTCTAAATCATTTCGAGTTCTGAACAACAGGTAAAGTAATTATTAAATTATTTATTTAACAGTATGTAATACAGTCATTCTTTGTACAAGCATAAAATGTATAAATCAAAACAGACATTTTTACATCAGTTTAGGAGGATGTCCTCCCTGGAGCCAAACGCAGGTAATCTTTGATACACTTTTCTGCCTCTGCTTCTGTGGGACTCAGAAGGACACTGTTCCTCATAGCTGCAGCTGTGTGTTGAAAAGATAAAATTACTAGTTTACCAAAAAATAAAAAAAACAACCATTGACTTTCATTTATTACTGAACATAGCATTACTGAACTAGAACAGACAGGCCTGACTATGCATATGCATGCAATTGTAAAATTTTAGTGAGCACAAGTGTAACAAATTTTATAGCAAATTCCTTGAATATTTTTAAATTAAAACATATACACATGTGATTTGAGTGAGATGTGTAATTACAACAAACAAAACATGTTTCGCTATAATATCACTATCATACTTTTATCCATAAAAGTATTTCATTAACTTTGGACATACCTATTATTAGTGCTCCGATATTTGTTTTTCTTATGCCTCGCTTGTCTCCCCGTCCACACCAGTTGAGCTGTTTGGCCACATTAGAAGAAAAAACTTTGGTGGAAATTCTCCATATGGTCTTTTTCACAGTTTGACCTCTACTAACAGACAATCTGTTCACCTAAAACAGAAATTAAATATAGATTATGAATAAAAGTTCTCCAAAAAATGCAGTCATTTTGGTCACTTCTTGAGTTGCATAATTGCAACGAATCTTACAAATTTTTGCATTGTCCCTCTATCCAGAAGTCTTTGCTCCAAGCAGTCAAGATCCTCCATAGACGTCAGAGGAAAGACACAATCCTCTTCCTCATCCTCCATCTGCAGTAGAGGCACAAAGTGCTTGTTCCCCACAAGACACTGAACCAGTGCAGTCAGGTGATTGATTTTATAAGTCCATTTCTCCCTGTGACTCAAGAACAGCCCTCTCTACAGCTGCAATACCACAGGTGATTTAGCTGGAAACTGCCATTTGTAAAATGGTAATTATTTAAAAATATATGAGTTTAATTGTCTATGATAAAATTATTAAACTTACCTGTACATTGATTATTTTCAAAACTCCCTGGACTTGCGTCCGACATAGCTGTAAAAACAAATGTACAAACATTAAAACTTAAAGTTTGTTAACAGTAATATATTTTAAAAAAGCATTAAACAAACATATAGAAATATCATTGTCTGTTGTTAGATTTCTGGTAAGAAGCCATTTCCAACTTAAACCAAAAAAAAAAAAAAAAGAGAAAATAAATATTTACTTTTTTTCTGGGTAAATAATGACTTTAACAAAGAATACTTTCACTATGCATTAATAAAGGCATTTTTGTAAACAAAGAAAACTAAATTGTTTTAGTTCATTCCCCCCAGCTTAGAAATTACACACGTTTATTTGAAACAAAAATAAGTACAAGCTAGAAACATGCCATTTTTCTTAATGTATTATTAGATTTAGGTTGAAGTTGCTGTCCCCAGGTATTTCAACCCTGTTGCCATCATAACTCTTTATTTTATTTAAATGTGCTTAAGATCATAGAATTCTGTCTATATTGCAACATCACCTGTTCATTAAGTAAACTCTTCAAGGACATGTCTTCCGTGTTTCTCAGTAGGGACAACCTTATTATTTCAACCCTGTTATCATTTTGTACAGTAAACAACTGATGATTGAAAACTGAGTATTTGTGTAATGTAACGCTCCACGTTTAATTCTTCTAATAAGGCTCTAGTGTCATGATCTTTACCTGTCTAACTCAACTGTGTAACGGTCAACCCTGTTACAGTCAACCCGGTTACCTTTACAATTTTCCCAAACCTATATCATTATACCTTGAAACAGTATATTAATGTGAAATTAAAAACACTGTTCTCTCCGAAATAATGTTTAAAATGTACAGAGATTTACTTTGGAAATGAAACGATGCAAAGAAAGGAGTTGTTTTAAAACCGTGACTCTGAGTGCAGTAATGTCAGAGTGGCCTTTAAAGTTTAAGTAAAGCAGCTAGACTCACCTGTTTTTGTTGATGCATTTCTCTTGTGATCCCCATCATGGAATGGCTTGCGACGTGTAAAAATCATGAACAGCCATGTAGTGGGAAAAATGTGTTGGTTTCTTCAAATACAATCATTATTTTTAATTCTGACAAAATGTGTATTTTATGAAAATCAAACATGAACATTCATTCGAAACAAAGGATCACAAATCTCACTGTGTTCAAAAAGGTTTTCAGCCTGTGTTGTAAAAAGTTTAAATTTAATGATGCAACTTATTTTTATGATTGTTTGAATGCTCATTATTTCATGAAAATGTTTTTGCTGATCTAAATAATATTTTCCCACCTCAGGCTAAAGTTACATTTATTTCATGTTATATATTTTATTATTATTTTTAAAATGTTTCAGTTCAACTCGTGATTCAGTATCCTAAAGAGATATTCAGTAAAGCCAGGCATAACATATTGTAATTTACTGATTACCTCATATACAGTAAACTAAATACACAGAATATTACAAAAACACAGTGATGGAAAAAAAAGTAACAGGGTTGAATGCAATTCAACAGGGTTGAATACGATAACAGGGATGAAGTGACTACTGTTGGTGAAATATACATTAATTGATTCAATCATTCATCCATTCATTTAAATATTAACAACTAATTTACATAGTAACTAATAGTACAATACAAAAAATACAGAGTAACATATTCATTATGAATGACCCACAAATTTTTGTGAATTGAAATCAATCTCAGCCAGCCCTCTCTCTTTCAGTTACTACTGAAATATTGTTCAGCTCATTGACTTGGTCACAAGTCATCTGGTGGAGCCTCAATGTTGATGGACTCAAGTGCCTCTCAAGTGCTTTGTCGACCACCTCGCTTTTAAGGCTATTCAGCCTCGATAAGGGCCCTGATGAGTTTCCATGCACCTGGGATGTCCTGACCCTGACTTAACAGTATGTCTGTCATCCTCTTCAGGGTTGCAGCAACACCATCAGACTGGGTTCGGGATTGTCTGGAGGGGTAGCAATTAATTTGAAAAACCTCCTCTTCTGTCGTTCTTTGGCCTCTCTCCACTGCTTGCGCCTCCATCTCTGAGCCTTCTCACACAGGTCACCAATTCTCTTCTTTTTCCCTGTCTCAACATCTCTTCTCCACCTCTCTCGCTCACTCGTGAGGTACTTTTCCCTGCGTGCCGGATCAGCATCCCTTCTCGCCCTGTACTCTCTCTGTTTTTCAGCAGCTGTTTTTTCCATTACTGTGTCTGAAAAAGGAATCCAATATGAAGACTTGCTCAGCTTCTCCATATTCCAAAAGAACAGATGCTTTCAAAACTCAGCATCACTTGATCATTTGTATGAATTCATCATATGTGCAAGTTGAATTACATTTATTGATGTCATTTCATATGACGCTTTTGTAAGTAACGACAGTACTATTTTACAAAAATGTAGATATTTTGTCTTTTTCAACCCTGTAATGACCATAATTCTGAATTACATTTAGAAATGTTTCAGAATCAATTGTTACAGGGTTGAAGTTCAGTGTAAAAACGACTTGCTACAGCATCAGTGTCACTGCAGTACTTGAAATTATTCAGACCCTAAACTGAGTACTGAGCTTTGAAATGTTGATCAAAAAAAAGTTCAAGAATTTCTCATTGATGCTTGTCTCTGTAGAAACTGCCTTCAGAAAGTGACTTGCACTCTTCGCATCCATGGCAAGCTTTGATAGTAAAACCAAGGTGACAAACCATGAGTGCCAGTGAGAAGATAACCATGCTTTCCATTTCTGGTGCCATCAATTCTTTCTACAGTGGTAAACAGCTCACGGACCTCAGTTCAGTCTCAAATACTATGTGAAAAGAGGTCGGTGTCAAAACAGAAATCTGCCTCTAACCACACTCTCAGGTTACCTCTAGCTTACCTCTTGAATAAACAGAAGTGGCAAACACATTTTTCTCAGAAAATGTTGTTGAATAGCTCTCCGGTATTATTTTATGATATTTGTGTCACAAAGAAACATTCATACAGGTTTTCAACGACATGAGGTGAGTAAATTTCTTTTTTTTTTTTTAGTGAACTGCTTTTAGAGAACTGCTAGTGAAAAACTTTAAAATCTTATTTTTGAAAACATTAATACAAACAAAATGTCAAACTAAATGAATTAGCACATTGTCTAACCCTTCCTTTTCTGAGGTGGAAATCTTTTTTCTAGGTGGATGTACTTTTGGTTTTTCAATACTGACGTAATTCCTGTAAGTGGGGTTTGCTTCATGTAAACAGACCCTTTGCGGCGTCCTAGTGTACATTTTGTTGTTTTGTACGTTTACACAAAATTTGTATACTTGCAAAATTTGATTGTTTAATTGCACAGTTACACTAGTTTTTACATAAAATTATAAAACCTTTGTCTTGATTGCTTTTAAGTAAAGCACTCAATCATTTTTAGTCTTTTTTTTTTTTTTTTTGGTGCACGTCCACTCACTCACGTCCACTTTCTTTTCTTTAGATTTTTTTTTTTTTGGAAACTCAGATCAAAACTTATTTTCCTTTAATCTAAGGATTTTGAAAAGCAAGCTGTTTAACAAAGCAGCTGCTACAATGTAATCATCTTGCTTTAACACAAACCGGTTTGTTAAAATCAGTTTTATAAAACGTTCATATTCTTATTCCCTTGTCTAAGTATTTTAAAATAAAAATACAGATTTATTCTTTTTGAAGTGGTAAGTTTTTATCCTTAAAAAAAAGTTTGTACACCTATGTATGTTTTGGTGACATAATTGTAATATGATGGCTTTAATAGCCAGAGAAAAGACATTACTATCTACAGTACATGTTCATAATATTTCCAAAATAGAGCAGTGCAGAAATGTTAAATTGTATTCTTACAGGTAGTTGGGTCCACACTGATGAATGCTGGGATTGCAAGGTCTGCTGAAGTGCTTGAACTCTGAAGAGCTTGAAATGATGCGCGTAGATCTAGTGAGACCCCGAGCTCTGGTTCTTCCGCTGGCTGGTGAAGTTCAGCGTTGGAATATTCAAATGTATGTATGCTTCCAGCTTCTGTGGGTTCATCTTTCACACAGACTATTTCAACCTCCGCCTCCTCCTGTTTGATTTTAAGTGATGGTGCTCCAAAGGTCAATGTGCTTGTCGTTTGGGATGACACATTTTCATCTGCCATCATGGGTGCAGAGAGGACGTTGCTGTCCAGCATGTCTGTGTGTCCAGTCTCTGCAGAGGCGAGAGGGTCCTGACCCCAGATTGGATCAATGGTCTCAGAGAGAAGCGCCTGACTGTCCACCAGATGAGAGCTTGAGTTCTCAACTACGGAAACAACAAAAGTCACTATCTGTTGAGTTTAGGGAAAACATTAGGAAAGTGACATTATTTCTGGTGCAGTACAAAGTTGAATAAGTATTAATTAGTATTAGCAGAAAATTGGGGTTACACTTTATTTTAAGCTGTCCTTGTTACAGTGTTACACTTTATTTTTAGGTGTCCTTGTTACAATGTAATTATACATTTAAGTACTGAGTAATATTAATTAACTACATCTGCGTACTATATGGTTAGGTTTAGGATTAGGGTTTGGCTTAGGGTTACTTGCATGTAATTATGCATAATTTATGCTTTGTAGGAACAGGTTTTGTAGGAACAGTTTGTTTGTCTCCCTTTAAAACTATCTTCCGTCCTGTTTGACAATTTAACAGAAATTGTCATGACACTTGAAAATAAGTGTTTATATAAATGTATTACTGTTGTGCATATGATATGTGCCATCATAAGACAACTCTGCTTTAGATATCATATTGGCCTACCACTAGTTCTAAGAATATATGATCAGCAATTAACATATATCCGTCTATAGCTGCAATTACTAATAATGGAATGTTTTAGTCATTCCTGTTACGCAGCACATTTTTAGCGTTGTAACTTCTTAAAAAGGATTTTTAAAAAGGATCTATTTATAATACAAATCAAAAGTAGTTTATAAAAGGGTTTGCTTCATGTATAGAGCCTTTTAGTGCTCATGTGGTTATTTGTTTATTTGTGCATGTTTCCTTAAATGTGTCTGTGATGTATGTCTTGTGGTATTTGCTTGTATCATTACTGACAATGGAATTGTTTGGTCAGTCCTGTTATGCAGCTCTTAGAAATTAGTATGCGTGTTATACTTTAAGTAGGCATTACTACAAAAATTGAAGTGTATAAAAGTGTAGTCCATAGTTTAGAAAATTATAATATGATTATTTACACAACAGCAAGAACAATAACAGGATGGAACTTAACAGGATGGAAAAAAAGAGCTAAAGTTAGCCACTGCTCAGTGAAGCATTGACACTGCGTTTTTGCGTCTTTTTAAATTTTGACAATCATATCACAGGGTTTCTGCAGACTTGAACACGTTAAATTTAAGACTTTTTAAGACCTTTTTAATACCACCTTATATGAAATTTAAGACCTAAACCTGTAATGGAAATACACATTTTATTACATACATATATGTAATATTTAATGTGTATAAATTAAAAAGAAAACAAAATATCAATGCTGTAATAAATGGTATTTATTACTATGATATACAGTGAACTTTTCATGTCAGCAGACAATATTCCATACAAAATATCCCTGCAAAATAACTGCATCACTGAGATTTTTGGTGGAGTAAACAATTTATTCTGAAGCAATATTTTCATCAGTGTTCTGTCAGCTTTTACATACTTAAATCTGCATATTTACCTTTACGAAGGCCTATTTGTTTAACCTTTTTAGATGTATGCATCATCTTACATGTCAAATTATTACAATTTAGGGAAAAAAACATCTTCCTTCTGTCCAATGATTGTAAAGTCATTAGGTCCGTCAGACTTAAGATATGTTAGCGGTAATGAGACCAAAAATAATTAAGACACATCGAATCCAAATTTAAGACATTTTAAGACTTTTTAAAGCCTTATATTATGAAAACGTTATTTAAGACATTTTAAGACTTTTTAAGGACAAAGCATATTTAAAGACATCTAATCAAGTGTTAATGCTAATACCTAGCTAGAGATGCCTGCACTGTTGTCTCCAACAAAAATTGTCACATCCTGCTGAATGATAACAGGATGGAAATGAAAACTGAGTAAGAAACTGGCTACTAAATAAAACAATATAAAGACCATAACGAAAAAAATAATATCTGGAATCTTTCTTAAGTAATATGTTTTTATCCTAGTGGCAAACATGGCAAGATGATCTCAAAACAAATGAATGAAATTCCGGGTTTAAAATCTACATTGTGTTGTTTTTGTGTTGTCTACATTGTGCTACAATTTGTGACGTGGAAATGGACTATAGTACATCGATGACACGTCGGTGTCTATTATATTATTCATGAGACTGCGTGTTCTTATCCTATGAGAAGAGGTTTCGCTTAATTATTCACAACAAACAGAAGTTTCAGACTGTGAGATGACATCGCGCACATTAACTGAGAGAAACGTTCATGGATCGAAGAAGAGTGTTTGTTTTTGCTTTGTAACAAGAGTTCGGCACAAACGCGATTCATTCACTTGGTGAGCATAACCGTTTTACAGCTCTGTGACACAACCCGTCAAAAGGCTTATATAAACGCCACAGAATAAGCCTTAAAAGTTCTCAGAGGTGCCCCAGCGCATTCATATAAATGTTTTCGATGCAGAGTGCAAACGGCTGTGCATTTATTTGTGTATTTAACTCGATGGGAGCGAAATGAAACTGTCTGAACCTGAAGCTGTGTGTGTTGTCTGTCTCCCCTCCTCCGCTCCGCTGCGCACCACGCCCACTTTTTTAGCATTTTTTTTTTTAAACTGTGGCGAGAACTAACCAGTGCTGAAACAGGGGGTTTCATGACCCTTTAAAAAGTCTTATGTTCACTTGGTTGTGATACTGTGGCAAAAGAATTGCTACCTAATGTCATATTTTAATTAAGACATACATGATGGGAATATGCAAAAGTGCTGAATAACACGCATTGCCCATACATGTCTATAAAGGAGGCGTTTCATACCTTTATGAACTGTTGATCCATGGGTCTCTTCAAGATTGACCTCAGGAATGTGATTCTCACGTCTTAATGTTTCTTTGGACATGTGCATCTGCTGTCTCACCCATGAGGGTCCAGCTAACGTTACAGGGGCTGGCTCAGAGAATCTAGGTCTGGGACAGGGACAGGGGTTTGGGGGATTGCTCATCGGCCCTCTTCTGCAGTGCATCCCTGTGGATGTTGTTGCCATGTCTCCATCTCCCTGATACAGTCTGTGGTTGGGCTCTTTAACAGACAGGACGCTGATGTACTTGCGCATAGTTTTCATCTGACAGCGGGACGTCTCCAACATCCTCTTGATGTTCTCATTCTCCTTCTCTTTAGCTGTCATCTCCCGTTTGATCTCCTCAAATTTGAGCCCGACCACCCGGATCATTTCTCCTAACACGGTCTCCACTGCGACGTTCACGGCTTTCTCAATAACAGCGCCCATCTGGCCCCGCATCAGAGAGATGGTCAAATTCACATCCATGCTGATAGGCCAAAACACACGTGCGATCTAAAAGCTTTAAATGGCCGATCGATATTCAAGTATATTTGAGCGAAACGTACGTTTTTCAGATAAATGCTCAGGCACCGCCCGCCATTGGCCGTGCAACGACAACAGTGAAACGGAGAAAGAATCATATCCGGTTCAGCGGGAGCGTTAACCCTCTGTAGGAAGCATACAGTATGCTGCTTGAATAAAAACATTAGTGTGTTGTTGATTTTAGGATGGCAAGTTTGTGTGCATGTAAATCTCCAGGGAAAGATCTGCACAATTGGATTCAGAAGAATAAGGAGGCAGAAACACAGAAGTTTTCAAAGTGTTCTTTTGTCAAAAAATTAATAATGCAACCTAAGTTCTCAAAAACAAATCAAAAGATCACTATCAGATGGAAAATATACATGTTTACATGAATAGAGTGGATGTGGTTTGAGGTTGAATGATATTGTAAATCTGTGACAAGTCAAACCTGCTTGGTTTATGTCACAGCTTCTGCATGATGTGGAAATTATGCTCATGTGAGAGATGCGAAAGCGTAGGTCTATATGCTGTTGTCTTTGGGCTGAGGTTGTTCCACAGAGTGTGAAAAGTTTGCTGGTACCTTCAAAATGTAGTTGTACATCATCAAAAGATTCTTAATTTTGAATTAGTCTTTGAAGACTTTTTCTAACTAAGATGGTATAAAAGACTGTTAGTTTGAAAGTGTAATGTGATATTTGTTGACATTATACATTGAACATATTTTTAGAGGGAAGTAAGCCCTATCTCTCAATATCAAGAATTATGACCAGACATGCTCATATTATGACCTTGCGTGCATTTGTGGGTAGTTCTGGAAAGAGATATTTCTGTAGGCTATATCTCTTTCTGTCTATGTTTGAAACAAACTGTAGTAGACGCAAATACTGTGATTTACAGTATGTTACAGTTTTTATGATACTGTGTTGATCACACTGGTGGTGACTGGTTGTTAATAATTTCCTTCCTAAATCGATAACATGGCTAAGCCATTCACATCTACATACCACATTTATGAGATCTTATGTTACTGTGTTTTCCTTTATTTACTTCACCATATAATCAGCAAATTTAAATAATCATTCAATATAGTCTCTGTTTTATATATTTATTGTTAGAAAAAAACGTTATAATTTTTTTGGGGGGGGGGGTCCATGGGATCAAAATAATAATTAAAAAATTCCCAAGCTAAATACTTCATATACATTTAGCTTGGCATATCTACAATTCAGCATTAGGTTGTACAAGCCACCAGATGAAACCATCTGACACAGAGAACATCAAGACTGCGTAATGTATGCAGTGCAGCCGCAATATGCAGATTCAGGCATTCAGGAAAGTCTGTTTTGTTTGGTAGAAAGGCAATAGTTTTGTCCTGTGATATTCTTTAGTGTAGCCTAAGTAAAATTCATCCAGCAGTAAGTCCTAGAGCAGTTAAAGCATGAGCTCACTTATGCCAGAAATGGGCTCAGGCAATAGCAAGATGAGAGTTGTGGTTCATATCTCTGTGGGATCCTCCCCGTTTCTGCACTTCACGCATGTCCACATATTCGGTGTTGTCTAGATCACGCCGGTTTACATTCCTCTGAAACAGTAAAATCATTTGAAGAACTGGTGTACCAGACGGCCACAGGCATATTGCATTACTGGCACAAATACAGTGTTGGCACAACAGAGGAAAGAACTTACCTGCATTGGGACATAGGTCAGTGTGTCAGAAGACTCAGGCTTTGTGGCCTGGAGAGGAAGACAAATACAGCACAATATACTGTATAAATGCATATCAGCTCAACTGCAGGATATCAATGTAATTGTATTAGATTTAGAATAATCAAACATATTTGATGCCTATATTACATTGTGATTCCATTCAGCTTTATCTATACTTATAGAGAAAAAAAAAAAAAGGTTCAAAAGAAAATTAGCTGAAAATGTACTCACCCTCAGGCCAGCCAAATTGTAGATGAGTTTGTTTTTTCATCAGAACAGATTTGGAGAAATTTAGCATTACATCGTTTGTTCGCCAATTGATCCTCTGCAGTGAATGGGTGCCGTCAGAATGAGAGTCCAAACAGCTGATAGAAATGTCACAATAACCCACAAGTAATCCACACGACTTCAGTCCATCAATGAATGTTTTATGAAGCTGTGTGTTTGTAAGAAACAAATCCATCATTGAGGTGTTTAACTTTAAACTCTTTCTACTGGCCAAAATAATCCATAATAACTTTGCGGAGCTTGATCTGTGCATATTTCTCCTCTGATTGAGAGAAATAGGGCAAGCAATACTATGGATAGAGGACTACTTTAGCTGAAAGCAACTGTTTGAAGTTAAAAATTATGGATTTTTTTTTTCCTTTTTTTTTTTCCAAACACACAGCTTCTCACTTCACGAGACATTAACTGAGGGACTGGAGTCATGTTGATTACTTGTGATGTTTTTATCAGCTGTTTGGACTTTCATTCCGATGGCACCCATTCATTGGTGAGCATGTGATATTATGCTAAATTTCTCCAAATCTGTTCTGATGAAGAAACAAACTCATTTACATCTTGAATGGCCTGAGGGTGAAATTTTTAATTTTTGGGTTAACTATTCCTTACAAAATGTTTTCAAAGATACTAAGTAAAGCTGACAATTTTATTAAATTCCCAATAAACAGCAGATGCTAATGCTAAGAAGTAGTGCTTGCACATAAAAGACGGGGGAAAACAGCATGGAAAGCGCAAAACAGCATTAAGTTATTATTTATTAAGTGGTGATTGTTTTATAAAAGCAGTAAGGTCCTTGAGGCAATGCTGTATGTAGTGTGAATATAGTCAATCCGTTGTGCATAATAACAGCACAGTGACTGCAGTATACTCACAATATAGCACAGCCTCTCCATCTAGACAGTATAAAACAACACAAACATAAAATAAAAAGTTAGTAAATAAGTTTTACCCTCAATCTTATGTAGACTGCCGTAAGAATAATGCTGTAGACAGACAGCATTACCACCACTATTATCAGACCACAGATTAATAGGGTATACATTTCTTCAGGTGTGTGACTTTCTACAGGTCTGTGATCCTGGTTATTTGTTTGGTTAGTGAATGGACAACTGTTCTTCGGTGGAGCCAAAGACTTATTGCAACCTTTAAAAAAAAATTGTATAAAGGTTATTGATTTAAAAAAAAAAAAGCTACTTTCGAACTAAATCTGAAATATTCCACATTCCTTGCATGCATTTCTGGGTATATAAAACTGATGTACTGTGTTGTTTACACTGGGTGAACTTACCTCGGAAAAGCTTTGTTTTTGGTCCTTCTTGAATTTTGACTGGAAATGGTTTAATTTTGGATATCTCACAGGAAAATGTATTTTTGTGTAAGCCCTCAGGTTTCATTAAGGTGAACGTGAATTTGTTGTCCTTATGCTGCCATGTACAGTCATGTTTATGCGTGCCCTGTTCTTGGCTTTTGTTATAAACCTCACAAACATATTTATCATTCATTTTCAACTTAGCTTCTAATTCAAACTTTTCCTCTCCATTAAACATGCATGTGACACTGACCGAGTCGTCGTCATTGAATGTGTGGTTGAGAGGTTCACTCACGTTCCAACTACAAACTGAGGTGACAAAGAAGAAAATCAGTTTAGTTAATTTATAGATCAAATGTTTTATATTTCGATTTTACAGTTTGACGTTGACCATGTTTATATGCACACAATTGTTTAAGTCTTTATTTTGAAAATACCAGTTATATGAATCTTCCTGAATATATACATATTCCTGAAATGTATAATCAGCTTAATCTAAATAAGCATGAGACATGCACATTATTTTCCTGATATTCTGTTCTTTCTTGCTATTTATTATGATGCATTTAGTACTTTTGAACAGTAATTTAATCAGCTTATTCTCATTCACGTCATTAAAATTGTACACAACAATGTAAATAAATGAATATTCAGTTATATTCATGATACTTTACAGGACTCAAAGTGAATATAGGCATATGACAACTGTCTCCGCAAACCAGAATATTTGTTTAATCTGGTTTTGGCAATCAGGGCATTTATATAATTCTGATTAATGCAGTGTTTTATTTTAATACACTGATTTTTACTGTTGACTTAAACATGTTGAGCTAAATTTACCATAAAAATGACCAGTTAAAACCAACTTATTGCTGGTTACCAGTGTAATTTACTGTGCCAGTAAGAAACCATTATTGCCAATCTAAAACCGGTGCCAAGACCAGACCATCTAGGAATTTAAGCTGGTCTAAATTAGTGTCATCTGTTTTAATCAGCTTGTTTGGTGTGAATGTACACAGACCAGTAACTGACAACAGCATTAAAAAGGTTAGCCTCTTACCATTGTGAAGTATGAAACAAAAGCTGAAAGTAAGCAGAGTGAACCTGTCAGGCATGTTAACGTATCCTCGTCAGTTTGACAGTGTGATGCTGGCCGAAGCTCTTCAGTTTGTTTTTGCTGGAGTGAGAAAACACAGGAAGTATGTGGGTTGGACAATTAATATCACCCACAGACATCATATTTGTTGCTCAGTATGATGTGAGAAATTGATTAAGAGAAGACAGCAACATTTAACACACTTGATAAACAATTCATTATTGTAAAGTGAATCATAATTTGTGATACAATTTGAGTTTTGATCTCTTTTCTTAAGGTGTCCCAGCTTAGGCACATGTCTGACGGTGAGGAAGTGAGTGGGCAGCTTTCTTGTAATATTAAGTTGTTGAAAGGAAAATGTTTGATGTACAGCCATGTTAGGAAAAACCCATATCTTACTTAATGAGCAATAAAGTAATTCTGATCCACTTACTTTCATATGCAGTTTAGTTTCGTAAGAATAAAAAAGTCAGATACAGTATTCTAATTTTGTTCACGATAGTTATGATAAATGTTCAGCTATGTAAAATTGTGGGTAACTGTGGTTTTACATTAGCCAGCATATAGACACATTATTTACATGTGTGACCCTGGACCACAAAACCAGTCTTAAGTCGCTTGGGTATATTTGTAGCAAAAGCCAACAATACACTGTATGGGTCAAAATAATAGATTTTTCTTTTATGCCAAAAATCATTAGGATATTAAGTAAAGATCATGTTCCATGAAGATATTTGGAGAAATGTCCTACTGTAAATATATTAAAACTTAATTTTTGATTAGTAATATGCATTGCTAAGAACTTCATTTGGACAACTTTAAAGGTGATTTTATCAATATTTAGATTTTTTTTGCACCCTCAGATTCCAGATTTTCAAATAGTTGTATCTCGGCCAAATATTGTTCTATCCTAACAAACCATACATCAACAGAAAGCTTATTTATTCAGCTTTCAGATGATGGATAAATCTCAATTTCGAAAAATGTTTTGTGGTCCAGGGTCACATATACATTTTTTATTTTCTTCACTACCAATTAGGCAAATAAATGAAGGAGTGCTGATTAAAGTTAAAGTTTAAGTTAACCTGTCCTAGTTGTGGCCACAGTTGTTTGTGATTCAGACGTATACAATGTAAACCAGGCTTTTTTCGGTTCCACATCCTGTTGAAGCATCACAAATATGAAAGCACAGCAAGTTATCAGGTAGAATCATGTCCTGTTTTTGTGATGGATAGCTGAGGTTCTCAAAACAAAAACATTTGTGATGACTTTGTCACTTTTTTCTTCTTCATGTCTTGGTGATAAGAAAGATTGATACTGATGGATGACACAAGCTTGACTTGTTTTTATTGATAAAAAGTCATTACGATCTGTTGCATTATTTGACTCCATCATATGACTCACTTTGGTACTCGAGGAGGGTCATTGCAGGTTTTTGTGATGTAAAAAAATTAATCCAATTTAAATCATCTCTTAAATCTTTTTTTCCAATACAAATAGCAAACAAATAGAAAAAGGGGGGGAAATCTTTTGCTTTTAATACAGTATCTAGTCTTTTTCTATAAGGGTCATATCATGTCATAAAGTGACTTATACCTCCATTACCACCTCCATTTTTTGACTGAAAAAAAGAAAGCATTATTTGTAGATAATTCTGGCAATGTTCACTCAAAAACTGAGGTGCATAAGCTTAGATCAAGCCTGCGATCATTCAGAAAACCTCCAAGAAAACCTGTGCTAACTGTATGAAAACAAGTTAACAAAAAGATTGAATCCAATATTTGGTGATAATCAAGCATAATGGGAAATTTACAAGCAATTTTTAAAATGAGGTAAATAAAGTTCCAAACGTATGTTCGGGAAGAGCCTATAATCATTCAGTCCTGTCAATCATCATTATGAACCCATATAAGCAGAAGTTTTTGAGTTTCTCCCTCTATGTAGTACCGCAATGGGTCAATCAGGACTGGATGGGCAGGCAAACTCGTGACAGGATTTTCAGTACGGCACAAGGGTTAAATGTAAATATGTTTATTTCATTCTAATAAAATGTAAAGAATACGAAATAACAAAGACAGTGGTCAAATGTTGTGTAAATACATGTGAATACATGCAAGTGAGAATTCATGTGAGTACATGTAATTGAAAAATACAGTGAGCACATGTCAATATATGCAGGTTAAAATTACATGAAAATACATGCAGGAGAAAATGACATGTGAGTACATGCAAACGGAGATATTACCCCCTTAGAATTTCATATAGCTCTCTTTTTGTGAAAGCATAGGCGCCGTGGCTGTAGAGGCCCTCCATTTGCAGGCGATCATCTGTGTAATAGAGATGAGTGACATCTGAGTGACATTTGTTCACATTATTGTCAAAGTCTAAACTTGAGTAAATCTATTCACAAATTCAGTACAGCATGACCCGCCATGCTAATCTTTTCAGCGGGGCAGTCTGTTAAGGAAAATCATTAGAATAGACATGTTTCTCACCTGTAGAATTAAACTGCAGGAAGTGATGATTAGGATGGCATATAGCAGAGGAAGTGGGTCTACATCATTTTTGACAGCTTCCCGCTCTGAAGTCTGGCTCTGGCTCTGGCTCTGGGTGGATGCAGTGGGGCAGTTTGGAGTTTCTATAAAAGAAGATAAAAGATTTAGTTATTACTAAAGTTGCTCTCATTGCACCCTACGCTACGCCCACCCAGTATTACTTTCACTGAAAACTTGGGCTATTTTGTCATTTTCATTTTTAACAACGATCAAAATTTAGTGGATGAGGCCTCCACCTTTTTGACAACAGGAAGCTGGCGGTCTTTAACGGCTAACCTTCTCATCTTTTGATGATTGTTTTTTTCAGTTCTTTTGTCTTTTTAAGCGCTTACGTTAGCACACTTGCGTCATAAAGAAATCTACATTTTCAAAGAAAAACATCATTCTCGTGTAAAGTCAAAGTTTCCACTGGTAATATCAAAATGTAGAGCAGTAAGCGCTGTAAAGTTGAATGTGCCGGGGAGGCCCCATTTCCACCCACTTGACCTCAGGTGACAACAACATTTCCTTGTTCACTGTTTTATAATCTGGCTCTCTCTAGCGCTTTAACAATGAACTACGGCTAAGTGTCGTGAACACTATATTCAAATTTGCTATTAAAAGAATGTTACTGGGATAAAAAAAAAATGTATGATGACATACAGTATTTCATTTAAGTGATTACATTATGGCTATCTTCTCAAATGCATTGCTTGTTTGTTATTTCAATAATTGTTATTAGTAATAGCTATTAATACAAAAGCACAATAGTGTTTGTAGATCATCTATACATTAACAACTGTACAAAAAAGGCGAAACTATGGGGAAACCACATGCAAGAGACTGAAAACAAGACTAGGCTATCGCTTACCTTGTATGTAAACAACAGTGCCGTTCCCAATCGTTCTGAGATACGGAGGTGGGAAGAGAATCTCAATCTCACAGCGATAGATGTCTGTGTCGTTCCCTCGCAGTCCAGAGATGATCATGTCCACTCTTCCAGAGCTAATATTCCCTCTGCAATTAACTGTGCCATCTGTTGTGAAGTAGGGCTCAGAGAGGTTGACATAAGCGCTACAGAGACTCTCACGGCCGTGCAAACCTTTGTATAGAGATACCTGCATTTCCTCAGGCTTTAACTTTGAACTGAAGGAGCAGCGGAGAGGGACTTCTCCCTCTTTCCCAACCACACGATAAGGCTGAGACACACGCAGAGCTGGAAACAAAACAAAAGATCATCAGATGCAACCCAAATACTCACTACCTTCTATTTTTTTCGTTCTGTTTGGGTGGACCACAAATGTTAAGTACAGAAAAGTTTAAAGTTTTCATCTGAATGAACAGCTATGACAAAAGTACTTCAAGGTTCACATTAAACTAATATAATATACACATATATACTAATATTCCAAGAATTCTGTCTGAAAATGAGGATCCGGATCATGTTGGAAGTTGTAGCTACATTTAGGTCAAAGTTTGACCCACTTTACTTCAGTTTTGCTGCATATTAAAATAATCACCTTAACAGTCATAGAACAAGAGATAATAGATCAATTCTTCATAAAAAAGTAATTATTAATAAAATATACTTTAGTATTCAAGCAGTGTTGCTATACAGAGGTAAAGCTGTTACCATCTAGACTATCCATGTTCCTGAAAAGCAACACACATTTGAAGCTCAGCTGGTACTTACCCAATCCTAGCGGGATATATATCAAGATTCTAATAAGTGTGATAATCATTGTGTCATGTAATAACTGTGGAGGTATCCCCCCTGTCTCTTTATACTTGAGTGAGTTCTGGAAAAATCTTTGTGACATCAGTAACGTAGCAGGAAACCTCAAGCTGACTGCAAATGCCCGTAAAGTGCTCAAAATTTTGCAAGTAATATATGTGCACAATATGTGTAATCAAGGGAAAAAAATCGAATGAGCAGAATGAGACTCGAGCAAAAACAGTACAATAGCAGTGGAACTGGAACATTTGGTTAAGGGTGTGGTTTGACTCTCAGCCTATCATAAAGCCCAGTGGTCAAGAGATTATTTGACTAGTCTGAATTTGGGGAAAATACTCAGATCAGATACACTTGAAATCAGATTCAGCACTTTCGGAATTAGTTCAATAAATTATTTTTTCAATTGGTCAACATATCTACTGATCACTTGTTCATTATTGCATCATATCAGATTATATTGGAAACTGAAAAAGAGCAATCTTCATTAAAGACTAAAATGATATTATTAAGTTTCATCTGAATTGTATTAATTGTATTCCATTCTCTAGGGCCACACTTTATATGAGCCTAGGTGCTTTTTCCTACTATTTACTTATATTACAATTAAAGCTTTTGATAGCTATAATGCATTTATTGTGTATATATATGTTTTTCTGTGAAACTAAAATTTGCATTCCTGCATGACATTTTGGAGAACAGTGGTTACCGTCTTGCCACCCACCACCCTCCTCTTTTTTCCTGTAATTTCCTGTCTCACTGTTGCTAACGAATTATACTGTTATAATAGTATATTGTACAGTTTACAGTGGGGTTCAGATTTGCATTTTATTGCATAATTAAGGGCAATACTGTAATTACAGATGCAGTAGTTACAGACGATAAAACTGAGATGAGATTGTTGTAATGTTGTTGTAGCCTACAACAGATCATGCATTCAACAAAAGATCTTGATTAGCTTGACTTTTTCATGAAATAAATTGTATTTTTCTCTAAATCATGATTTCAAATCCTACACAAGTCACACTGAAGAAATGCCAGAATGAAACACGTTTGCAACAAATGAAACACAGCAGGTTTCCTTTAAAGTCAGAGCGTCATAGTGTTTCAGTGAAAATACACACCCACTGGGGATCAAAATCATTCTAATATGGCAACTTGCTGCTCAAGAAACATTTCTTAATATTATAAATGTTGAAAACAGGTGAAGTATCCAGCAGTTAAAACTCCCTGCTAAAGAACAGCATTCGTTTGAAAGAAATTTTTTTTTTCTAACATGAGAAACATTAAATAAACATCTAACATTAAATCTTTTTACTGTTACTTTTGAGCAATTTAATGCATCCTTGCTTTATTTTGAATTTCTTAATAAAAACGGACTAATAAGTCATGTTTCTTCTGCACCACACCATATTTCGGATGATTTCTGAAGGATAATAATGTGACACTGGAGTAATGGCTGCTGAAATTTAGCTTTGTCTTCACAGGAATAATTTACATTTTAAAATATATACAAATGAAAAACAGTTTTTTTGTAATAATATGTCACAATATTACTGTTTCACTTTATTTTTGATCAAATAAATGCAGACTTGTTGAGCATAAGAGACTTCTAACAAAAACATTAAAAATCCTAATGATTCCAAACCTTTGACCCCCAGTGTAAATATACTATACAATATCTATCATATATACTGAACAGCAATAGATACAAGAACAATTAGTAGATTTGTTTAATACACTCTCTGGGCAGTATACTGCTCAGCTGATAGGAGGTACAAATGTTGCTACGCTGCTGATATTTGCTGGATAAATGCTGCTGAGCTCATCAGCGTCGTTGGAATCCTTTTGGTCTTGTGTTTATGTAGGGATTCTCAGGTGGCTCTGTGTTCTTGAGTTTATACTGAAATAAAAACACCATATCAGCAATTTAGCACAGGAAACAATATATAAACCTCGATTGTGTGTGATTCCACATATAAACACTTCGAATTGGTTATGAATTTATTTTGTGTGAGTAAACATGTGGTTGCAGATGTGGACACTCACTTTGAGGTAACAGACGAAGACAGTGATGATCAGATCATATGCAATGATGACCCCACAGCCAACAGCAAGTGGCAGTGTCTGATCAATGGGACAAGTGACAGTTGATTCTATGGGCTGCAGAGCATCTGAAATAATGTAAACAATACTAAAGAAAATATTCTACTGTAAAAGTACTTTTTTAATATGATTCTGTATTAGTTTAACTCATCAAGTGAAAAGGTTGCAAGGGTACAATGACAAGATCCAGCTGTTCTGCAGTTTGGCAGCAGACTATCATAGGTTGGTTTATACTATTTAAGCATGGGATTAGACCAATGCCTATTCACTAATCAAATCATAAACTGGAATTAAACACATTCAAACGTGAATTAAAATGAATGACTTCTTGTTTTACCTTTAATGAGCAATATAGTCTGGGATGCAGATGTCCTGATTTGTGTGTCGATTTTGCAATTGTAGAGTCCTGTGTCACTGGCTTCAGCCCTTAGAATCTTAAATGAGACGGAGGAGTTTTCTACGTACACCTGAAACCGCTGCCATGACTGATTACTGTCCACATCACTCAGGTTTGTTGAGTGCAGCTTTGTATCTCCCTTGTATAGAGAGATAGATGGGTTTTCATGCTCTGCAAGTGCTGGACAGGACACAAATGCTGTTGCATTTTCATCCACTCTTTTTATTTCGGCTGAAAGATAAAAGCATATATGCACATTTTGTTTTGAAAGAGAAAGTTAGAGATTGAGGATGTGGTGCACTGCACATGGAGTTGGCCGTTTTCTTCGCTGCTTTCCCCCCCTCTTTTTTGTTGTTGTCTGTTGACTTGTTTCTTTAATGCAAAGTCTAATTTTGTAATATTAATTTCAATTATACAACATTTCTTTTTAATAAATATTCTGGAGACACTCAGTTATAAATATCCACAAGGAT
This sequence comes from Sinocyclocheilus anshuiensis, assembly GCF_001515605.1. NCBI lineage: Eukaryota > Metazoa > Chordata > Actinopteri > Cypriniformes > Cyprinidae > Sinocyclocheilus > Sinocyclocheilus anshuiensis. Next base: position 2,883,561 of record NW_015540887.1, read on the forward strand.
TCATATGCTGCACACCACATAAATCAACTGCGCAACTGAATTAAGAAGCAACAGAAAATCTCAAACCTTTGTGGAGACTGCAGCTTGAGGAGGATTCAGTAAATTCAGCATAGAAGAGAGTAAGGAGAACAGCCATTGCTATGATCATCTGCTCCAGCATTTCTGCACTGCTGCTCCGAGCACGTGAAAACAGGGGAATATGACTTCAGAGCTTTTACAGACAGATGCATGGGTCACACGGGGTGAGGGGGTGGGGGCTGTTTCCTACCTGCGTCACAATTTAGCACTGTGGAGGACTGAGGAAAGCAGCCAAACATTTGACAGGGGACTCAAATGGCTGATCTTTGCATGCACTTTTCTCTGGAGAAAAATGAAGTGTTCCCATATGGTTATCTTCTTTTGTACTTAACTTAATAAAAACAATGAGTAAAAGAAGAAAACTGGTAAAACTACCATGCAAGGAGCATTATTCCAGCACAATCAAACTTTATATAAAAAGAAGAAACAAAGAAAATAAACACAGTCTAGATATTTCCCTGTGGTTTTTAAAAGCTGAAAGGTTATTTGGGACATGAGTAATTTTCCCTGTTGCGGATTTTTACATAATGAGATAACATTTATTCATTTGTTTCTTCACTTTGTGCATTGAAACTTCTCGGCACTGGCATGCACAAATACACTGCCTTGCAGTGCAGCATTGCAGTGATAAGAGGAAATGAACGATAACAAAAGGAAAGAAGAGGTGTTGCCGGCAGTGTTGTGGTTACATTTTACATTCAGAGTAACAAGTACATTTTACTATCAGCATTCTGTAACATTCTGCAACTGCTGACTGTTTTTACGAGCAAGCAAAGGCTTCTCTACCTCTAAATGCAGTCTTGCATTCTCTACTAGTCTATAAGTCATTAATAAATAATGTACATCCTGTTCTAAAAAATAGAAAATTATGTCCAAGTAGGAAATTCTTACTAATTCTTCTTTTAAATATTGCTTTGATTATCAAGAATGCTAATTTTAATGTGTTTGTGTAGTATTTTATTTATACTATCTTCAAAATGTCAAATGCACTGATTGGTGCTTTAATTGCTTAATACATTCATTAAATATTTATACTGACTACACTTAAAATTGCATTAAAGGGCATTAAATTGCATTAAATCCTATTATGCTCTTTTACAAAGTCTTGATTTTGTTTTGGGGGTGTACTAGAACAGGCTCTCATACTAGATTGTTCGAAAACACTATTTTTCACATATTTTACATTATCACAACACCTCTCTCCCCAGTCTGGCATGAACGGCTCGAATAGTTCCTGTATCA
>NW_015540887.1:2885299-2907071 GCF_001515605.1 Sinocyclocheilus anshuiensis
CTGCCTGCGAGCTTCAGTGTGAATATTGCGTCAAAATCAAATCAATTTGAGCACGATTTAAACCCAGATGATTGTAATCACTCTAAGTTTGTCTGCCTTGGGAAAGCTAGCGTGTCTCCGACACAGTGATAACACTCGTTGCCTTCTCTAGTGCAGCTCAACCAGGTCTCGTCCCATTCGTCGATATTTGTGATGTCACAAATCCCACGAAAAAATGCATTGTAGTCCAAACGAGTCGTTCGTTGTAGTTTTTGAAAAGTGATTTCTGTTAAATAAAATATCTCCTTTTGAAGTAGACTTTGAGCTTTGTAACTTTGCAGATCTTTTTTTATGCTCAAACAGCAACTACAGACTAACTAAAGTTGAAAAAGTGAAAAAGCATAATAGGGCCCCTTTAAACTAGCTTTGAAAATCACATGCAGTAACAGATATAACCACTAAATGGCAGAATAGACACGGAAACTCTTGCACCTGTTGCTTGGTTTAATGCTATAACACACAAGGCTGTGAAATTCACTTTGTATGACATGTTTTTTAATTTTTATTAAATATCTATTTTTAGTTCGTTTACATCTACTATGCTCTTGTATGATTTAGGCTAATATTTTGAACATTTTCCGTTTTTTTATTAATTTCTAATATTTGGTCTGTTCTTTAAACTGAATGCAGAGCATTTTTAATACAGTGCACATATAGTCTCCTCACTACGAATAGAGAAAGTGATGTAGACCACAGAAATATGGTCATGATGAGATTGTAGTGGTCTCAGTTTCACATAGTGTTGATGAGTCACACTTGTTTGATGTGGTTAGGCTTGGGGGCGTATTACAGAAAGATCCTAAATTTAAAATCTTATCTTATCTGTTTGGTAACCATGGTCATTTTAGTTAGGACCACATTTAGGACAAAAGCTATTAGGCTACAGAACAGCATTTCCTAAGTGTGTTATCTTATCTTAACTACAGATAGGAAGGGGATATTACAGAAATCTCCTAACTTAACAAAAAATCCTAAAAACGGTCTTAACTTTAGGACAACCCCACAGCTGTCCTAACTTCAAAATTATTTAAAAGCTATAACGGAAAAACCGCTTACAATTGCGCTGTCCAACAATGGTAGCCTATTACATTTATTAATAATTGAAAATGAAGAACGGAGATGTTTAGTGGTAGAAAGACTCTTGGAGAAAGACACCCTGAAGACGTGTTACATTTTGATGACAAAACACTTATAAGTAATTACAGACTGCCGCGCAACATATCACAGTTAGCACAGGAACTGCATTACAGTTAGCACAGGAACTGCAACCAGCATTACAGAGACCAACAAAAGAGCGTCACGGAGCACTAGGCCTAACATTACCGGTTATGGTGAGCGTGATTTGACCAAGTTCAACATGTTCCTGGACCAACATCCTTGTAATTCCAATCAGCCAATCTGAATTGAGAGATAACTTTTCAGGAAATGTCAGTTTTAGGTCTAGGATTAGGTGCTTCTACACCCTTGTTAATCAGCTATTATTTCCCTCTGATTTTAGGAATAAATTATGGGTAAGGTTAGGTTTAGGGGTGGGGATTGGGTTAAGTCTGTATTTTTGGACAGTAATAAACATGTCCTACTTGGCAAAATCACGGCGACCTACCGGTTATCCACCTTTTTATTCAACGCGGAAGTAAGCCTATGGGTGAGACTTCCGGTTCATTAGCCGCTATAGGTAAATAACGAGGAAAATAACAATGTGCAGTAAACAGTAAAACTGTTTGCACTACAAACCAGTGTGTTCATAATTAAGATAAAACATTAAAATAATATGATAAGACACACCAACTTTCAATATCAAGCAGCAAAACGAACTGTTTTGTTCAGCAAAAAATAGCTGTACGGAGTGGACGCAGATGAGACCGGAAGCCAGACCCATAGAATTTACAAATGGCCACGCCCATTTTTACGACAAGAAAAAGGTGGATAGTGCAAGTGACTACCTCACGGTTTTTTGCCAGTGAAAAAAGTGAATTAAGTAGCTTCTATTATTTTGTTTACCTCATCAGCAGCTCGCGCAGTGTTGGTTGCTTTTCTAACAGACCTGAGAGTGGATTGTTGAACTTGATAATGCAATTTAAGATTTCCTAACTAGAGATAAGATACGATTTTAGACGATAAGATAAGAATCCCAGATCAAGTTAAGTAATACGAATTTGTGAAAAATCCTAATTTAACATATCATATTTTAAGACTAAGATAAGAAACTTTCTGTAATAAGCCCCAAGCATCTACTCTCATTTCATAACTGTTTGAACCCCTACACTACTAACATTATGTATACGTCCACCTGTGGAATCACATAGAAACTTGTGTGTAGAAGCATTAAGTTAATTAAATTGATAAGGTGTTCCATAAATGAAGTCGATACAAAAGATTACATGTTCCAACCCAAAAATAAACCACCATTCAAACGTTTATGGGTCAATAACATTTTTTAAAAGTTTTTGAAAGAAGTCTCTTATGGCTGCATTTATTTGATGAAAAATAGGCTACAGTAAAAAAAAAAAAAAAAAATAGTTCGAAATATTTTTGTAATTATTAGCCTACGCTTTTATTTTTTTATTGTTTTTACATGTAATTAAATACAATTTTCAGCATCATCACTCCAGTCTTCAGGGTCATCAGGGTCTTCAGGAAATTATTCTGCTATGCTGATCTGCTGCTCAGTAAACATTTCTTATTATAGGCTAATCAATTTTCAACAGTTGTGCTGCTTTACATTGTTGTGGGGACCGTGATATATTATTTAGGACTATTTGATGAATAGAAAAAAATGAATAGCATTTGAAATCGATTTTGGTAACATTATAAATAAATGAATTAAACAATTTATTAATAAAAACATCTTACTGGCCCAATCTTATATTGACCCAACTTTTGAACGTACACGTTCTATTTCCAAGTGTACGTTCCATTTTTTTACACAGAAGCAACAGCAACTTGTATAAATTTCACTATAGAAGATTGAAAAAACAAATAGTTTTAATTATTTACCTCTGAACTACAGATTTAAATATCCCAAACATGTTATTACTCTGTTAAAAAAAACTGTTTAGGGGACGCAAAAGCGTTACTATGCGAGATAAACATCAACATATTGCGCCCCGAGAAATGTCCTATAGCATATAGGCTAGTAAGTGCGGCCTAATGCATTTCAACGCATAGGCTACTTGGTACATACGCTGAAATTTTCAGTGGGAGAGCCGGTGTGTCAAAGACAAAGCGCAAGTGAGTCGTATCTCCATGCCTGGCGTGACGTCACAACGGGTAGGGCGCAATCGCATGGATTTCGGGGCTGGACAGGAAACGCGCGCATCGGTCCGCAGCTCAGAACGGGAATGGAAGCGGGAGAGGAACGGGAGGCTCGCTCGTCTCATCATCATCATCAAATATAAGCGATCGGCACGGGAAGCGAAAACTCGATTGAGGTGGGAGAGGAGCGGGGATTCTGTCGCTGGATTTGCGCAACACAACAGTGGCTTTTTCCCATTGTTACCGTTTCCTTCGGACAAGACAGAAGCCGCAGAACCGTCGGCTGGTTTGCGACAGTAAGCGCTTACTCTTCATTTATACTCGCTGCTGCATGCGACCTCTTTCTGAAATAAAGATGTTAATGAGTGGATCAGAAGCATGGCTTGTGTATTTGACGCTGGCGGCGTATTAGCTCGTTATCTAGGGAGACACAGCGGAAAATCCAGGGAACAGCCCATAAATTCAGACAGATGTGCAGTGCCTTCAATGTCTGAATATGAGGGCTGCTCCCTTGAAGAAACGTTATATTCGATAATAAAATACTGAAACGGTTAATGGCGGCATGAATAAGGAATCTGGAATAATGAGGTGAGATTAATCAGTCTGTCAAAGAGAGAGAATGATATGCATCTCCATCTCTGATGTTTCATTTGCTATTTGCTAGCCTTTTGGGTTTCCAACATTTCTGTATCTAATGCAAGCCTCATTTCTGCTATTATTGGTGTTTTTACTCTTCGTACCTGGTGGAGTGTGTTCTGCAGTAACATACTGCAAACAGATGAGCTGTTGCCAAATTGGACCTCCCCTCCCCTGCACACACACACACACACACACACACACACTCACTCACTGATATGTTCAGGCTCCACCCTTTGCCATGACAGCTGTGGGTTTAGTGCCAGTCTTGGTGCCCGTAGAGTGGAGGCCTGTTTTCACACATTTTTTTCCCGCTTGTCTGAGTATGTGTATCTTCTAGCAGTAACCTTTTACTTCAGTGAATATTTATTTTTCTTATATAAATAAATATTTATTTTTCTTTGTTTCAGAAAGTCAGTCTCTGTACAGACATACAGTATTTTCACATTACATTGGGTATACTGTCACAATGAAACCTGCCATTAAATATTTAGAGTTTTTCCAGCATGTAAACGCTAAAACAATTCAACAGAAAAAAATGTAGGAGTTAACATTTCAAATGATTAAACAATTTTTTTGGCCAACAAAAATCAATTATTAAACTATACAATTTACTACATTTACAACTAAAATAACTATATATTTTTTAAAGCAATAATGCATTTATTCAGCAAGAATGCATCAAATTGATAAAAAAGGGACAGTAAAGACTTTTACTAAGGACTTTTTCTATTCATCTAAGAATCCTGAAAAAGTTGTATTATACCTGGAGGAAATGGACAAAACTGTACAAGAATATTAAGCAGCACAACTGCAGCATTGATACTAATAAGTAATGTTACTTGAGCACCAAATCAGCATATTAGAATGATTTCTAAAGGATCATGTGACACTGAAGACTATAATGACTTCCCCATCATAGGAAAAATAACATTTTAAAGGTGACATATCATAAAAATCTGACTTTTCCAGGTTTTAAGTGCTATAATCAGGTCTAATAGAAAACCGTTCTTTAAATTACAATGATATTTCAGTGTACGTTTGTTTACTGTATTTTTGTTTAAATAAATGCAGTTTTGGTGAGCAAAAAAATCTTACAGACTCCTGAACAATTTTTGTTTGGAGAATTTAATTTACAGAGGTCAACATTTTAAGCATGCACATAATGATTTTTTTTTTTCTGTAGACTGTTCTAAAAGCCACTTTTTAAACCAGTAGTTTCAACCAACCCCAAAAAAGGCTAGTGTATTGGTCAAAACAGTCCAAAATCATGTCTTTATTGCCCTTATGCTATTTTAACAGTAGATCGCAGAGGGTTATCATATAAAATTATCCTTAAATGAGTAGATCATCTTGCATATGCATTAATAGGCCAGCGGCAGATTGGAAGAGTGGATCCTAAATATGTATCATTGGTATACAGGAAATATTCCAGCGAGCTCTTTACCTTAGATCTTGGAAGCTTTACTATGCTTGCTGCTGGTATTAAACTGCTGCATTAAACTTGAGATTTATTTTTCTGCACAGAGTGCTGTTGCTTCAGTCTAATCCAGTGGGAGCAGTAGAATATGTGCTGAGAGGGATGTAAAACCATGAAATTGTTTTTTTTGTTTTTTTTAAATAAGAATTACAATGGGATGTTTATTCTTTAGTGTTGCTATCTTTATAAGACCTTTCCCCTAAAATGCATTGTTAGTTTTATTTGCAGAATTAGTTTTCATTACCTCTCACCATATGTGCAGCAGTAAGCCAGTGTCCATCCCCACCGGATTCCTCTTTCTAGAGCTGGCCTCCTATACCAGAATGACGTCAGGTGATTGTGAAACTAGGGTGGATGCTGGCTGTGAGAACCCTGGAGTCCAGATGCAGAGAGTCTAGCAGCCTGGATCTTTTTCTGCTCGACAGATTCTTTGTTCTAAGTGATCATAAATGAGTCCTGATAAAGATCCAGTAGGTTCTCTGTGGTGCTGCTGACCTTTGCAGCATGAGCAGCTATCTGACGGCTCACACTCGCCCACTCTCCCTCGACTTAGGAATGAAACCGGAGACGAATGCGAGGCTCTTCAGGATGAAGAAAAAGAGCAGGTGAAAAGGAAACGGGCAGCTAGGATGAAAGGGAGTGAAATTATTTAATTTAATAGCATCCCACAAGTCTCGGATGAAAGGACGTCCTTTGTTGGGGCAGGAGCAGGTCAACTGCGTGCATCGGTCTTTGAGGCAGCGCAAGTGCAATATTGCTAATGTTTCGTGAGTGAGGGAGGACGTCGTGCCAACTTTAATCAGCTCATTTCGGTGACATCTGCTGTATAGCAGCTCAAATGTATTGTCAGGTGTGTGTGATCTGTCGTCGGCTTATAGTTTGGCTCATGAATGGCACTCAATGCAGATGTTTGCTCCCTTGGAAAACAGACCTTAGACCAAAGCCTGATTTGTCATCAGAATGATTTGTCATAAACCCCTCTGTCTCCATCACACTACAAACATAAAGGTAGAACAGGGTGACTCATGCAGAGTGTTTGTACACATGGTTTGTTGAGCTTTGCATTGTGATCCAGTGTTTTATTTTGGTGTGTTTGGTTTTGTATTATGTTCAAATCAATGTGAACTGTGTTACTACAATGGCAGATTTTGCCCCCTTGCATTGGGTTCCCTTCTGACAGTACTGCTTATATTGTAACCTGCCTATGTTGGGTAAAAGATTAAAAGTGTTTACAGCCTCTCATCCAGTGTTGTTTTAGAAACATTGGCAGCTGCCACCAGGCAGTGAGATGGTTTTTTTCTGTGTTTGTGAAAGGCAGACTGTTGGAGAGGAAGATTTGTTGCATTCATACACTCAATTTGCTGTCACAATGTATGTTTTAGATTGACCTGAATCATTAAGTTGCAATGAAACAGAAATGGTGAGAGATCTTTTCTTCTGTATTGTGATGTACATCCAGGTGAAATGGATTAATGGGGGAAAAATGGGTGTGGACTTGGTTCTATCTGGTTGTTGATTGAATGGAAGCATATATGAATGCAAGTTTGCAGTCAGTTAGATAGGTGCTTAAGCAGATCAAATTAATGGAGAAGTCCAGCATACATCACCAAAGAGAAGTCTGTTGTGTCACTGGAAAATCAAGTTAAAGGGATAGTTCACCTAAAAATGAAAATTCCCCTATGATTTACTCATCCTCAAGCAATTCTAGGTATTTATGACTTTCTTCTTTCAGACGAATACAAGCGGAGTTATATTAAAGGCGTCATAATGACATAAGAAACAAAATTTCCCTTGATCTTTTGACACAGAAGAGGTCTTTGTATGCTTAATACCTCCTGCAAGTTTCATAACTTAAAATGTCCTCATCATCAATAAAAAAGCATTTACGTAATAATCCTCAGAAAATGGCTCATTTGGATCCGAGGTGCAGTTTCTTGACAAAATAAACAAAATAAAATGGTCATTTCCTGACAAAGCATTATGAAATCATTTACTTATGGTTTGTGATTCAGCTCCAGTGCAAGACATCAACGAATAGTCATCTTCTCACCATAGGCCCCGCCCACTGGCATTCAGCCACTTGACGCCTTGATGCTTGATTACACTTAATGCGAGTGTCGCCTTGCATCAAAAGCAAATAGACATTACAATCACTGCTGCTATCTTGTCTACACTGGATACAGTATACAGATGCGCGTTCACTTTCGGACACAGTCCACGTGCTTGAGTCTGTCTATAGGACAAATGGAGTGAAAGAGCGTTCACTTTGACGCGTTTGGCTTAAAAAGCTCGTTCGCATCTTTGTACAGATATCAGAAGGTTCCCAGCGTAAGGAACAAGTGGGTAGTTTATTTTTATTGGCATCCCGGATCGTGTCTTGACGATTTTGTTTTGTAAACGAGGCACAGTGTCATGGAGAGTTTACAAAGAATCATTTGTTGAAAGATGAAGCAGTACTAGATTTGACTGCAGCTGAATCACAAACCGTAAGTAAATGATTTCATAATGCTTTGTCAGGAAATTACCATTTTATTATGTTGTCAAGACACTCACATGCAATAGCGATGTGATAAAATGTAATAGTATCAACACTATTGCATATTACAATTACACTATTTCCTGTGCAGTGAGGTTAGCCAATCATAACAGTGGCCGTTACTGAAGCCTTAAGTGACACGCCCCTTAAAACAGGTAGATTTAGACAGAGGGTTTTCCACATTTGTTTTTTTTTCCTTGTGCAAAAAAAAATAAAAAAAATAAAATAAAAATTAACATTATAATTAAAGCTCAAGCTGTCAGGGATCTGGAAGGAGGACCCAATCGCAGAGTGAGTGACAAGCGTTTATTACAAAACCGAGAGATACAAGAGGGTAATGAGGTGTGCAGGTGATTCAACGGCAGGAACACAGTTAACAGAGAGACAGCTAGGGAACACCACTGGGACAGCCTTGGACATCAACTGGCAGAATAACAGCAGAGGAAGTGGCAAGATCAGGCAGATGGAGAAAACCGAGCAAGGCACCATAGAGCTGAGGTCAGATATTGTTGACCGCAGACTCTGAAGCGGACCAAGTACCAGGCAGGTAGAACCAGTGGCAAGAACTCATGGGAACAGGTCAGCACAGTAACTCTAACAACACAGAGACAAGACAGGACAAGGCTCCACAGGAACACAAATTACTCCAATGCAGGCAGAGGGATAAATAAAACAAAAGAACTGATAAAAAGTAAAGTAACAAAACAAGAAGTAATTACCAAATTAACCAACACAACTAACTTAAAGAATATCAAACAAAAATGCAAAACAAAAGATCAGGACTAGAAGAACTGAATAAATACTAAAATAAAGGCAAAAACAGACAAAATGCAAAAAAGGAGCAAGACAAGAACATGGAACTACAAAGGACTAGACAAGACAAGGGCACAAGACCAACCAGGAAGGGAGACAAGAACACACACATCCACAGACAGCGACAAAGACAGTGACAGAAGGGGTGAGAATGACCACGAACCGGCAAAAACAAGAGGGCAAGCGGAACTATAAATAGGGAGGAAGGCACACGAGGAACAGGTGAGAGCAATTAGACCAACAAGGACTAGACAAGGGCTAACAACGGTGTGGTAAAGAGGAAACAAGAAGGAGGGGCTAGAAAAGCACATGGCTGAGAGAAATATTAACAAAGCCATGTGCTGACACACAAGACAAAATAGACACAGGACACAAACACAAGACAAATGGAGTATCAGGGCAGAACCCTGACATTTGTGTAGATGCATATATCCAGTGGGTTAACTTATTGGAAAGGGAGCATAATTATTATTAAATGTAACTAAAATGCATCAGTACATTCCTCCATGATATGGTCAATGGAATGTAAAGGCATTACAATTGTTCAGAAGAGAGTAGCAGCCCAACACTTGCTCATTTTGTTAGATTTTGTTCCCTGATATCAGCCTGATATCTGTTGTAATTATTCTGGCCGCTGGTGGTTTAACTGCTTGTGAGGTGCAGATAGCAGAGCATGTGGATGTGTAATTAGGAACGATTGCAGGGATGAGCAGAAGGAGAAGGCCACGAGGTTCATACGGCCACATGGACATGCAAAGCAGCTGAAACCCTGCAGGAAAAAGCACTGCCATTACATCACAAGACTCACACACTGGGTAATTGCTCATTAAAAAGCAGAAAAAAGGTTGTATTCTGCAAAAAAATTGCTATTGCTTCTTTTTTACCATGCTCTGCCGTGTTCAGTCTGATGAGCTTAACTAATCCTCTTAAGAACGGAGTAAATTATTCTCTCGTATCGCTGTCCACTTTCTTTGAAGATGTTCTCGCAAATTTCAGTAGCTAGTTCATTTTAAAGTTGCGACTAAATCTGGAGAAAACATCTTGTTGTTCATTAGTAGTAATACCGTTAAAACCTTAACGATACCCATCCCTAGTGCTGACACACAAGACAACATAGACATAGGAAGCAAACACAAGACAAACGGGGTGTCAGGGCAGAACCCTGACACAAATAATAAAAGAATCCATGTCATGACCCCTTGTCCTGGCTCTTCAAACTTTATAATTGCAGTGAATGGGGTTTAAGATTTTGAGTAACTGCATCCATACATCATAAAAAGTGTTCCAAACGGCTCCAGGGAGTTAATAAAGATCTCCTGATGTGAAGCGATGCGTAATCTCTAGCTTCCGCTAACTGTTGTACACGTGTTCATGAGAGAGTGGCGTTCCGGCGGATGACATTGGCATCATCCAAAGGAAAACCAGCCTCCTCTTGGCTTAGGTAAAAATCCTCCAACATTTTCTTTACAAATCCTCGTTTTGTACTTCTAATTCATGACCGCTGATTTGTTGTGCTCTCTCCTCTGCGTGCTCGTTACTTCCGTATTCGTCACCGCGTTGGCCTATATGTCATCTACTGGAACGTCACTCTCTGGTGAATGCGCTTACGACAGTTAGCAGAAGCTAGAGATTACAGTTTATAAAGTTTTAAATATGGATATTTTTCTTACACAAATGCATCGAATCCATTCAGAAGGCCTTTATTAACCCCCCGGATCTTAAACCCCATTCACTGCCATTATCATTTTTGGGTGAACTATCCCTTTAAGACATTTTGTTTATGAGGTAAGTAAAAAAAATAAAGATGAATATAACAAAATCACAATAAGATCTACAACATCTACATTTAGAAAACAGATTTAATTTAATGGAAAATTTAAAAGGAAATTGTGTGTTTTTCCCAATGGTGCAGTACTTTGTCCTGTTTCACTTTAATTTGCTCTAAAAATAAGCATTTTTTTTGTTTCCACTGAAAAGTGGAAGTATTGCGTCGCTATGGATGTTTAAAAACATTTTGCTCGGTCACACTTTATATTAGGTGGTCTTAACTACTACTTACATCAGAAAATAAGTACAATGTACTTATTGTGGTCATATTGTATTGCAAAACACTTTTGCTGCTATTGAGGTGGGATATGGGTAAGGTTAGGCACAGGTTTGATGGTATGGGTAGGTTTAAGGGATGGGTCAACAGTGTAATTATAAATGTAATTACAGAAATTAATTACAGATGTAACTACATATAGGTATTTTTAAAAATATAAGTACAATGTAAAAACATGTATGTACACAATAAGTGCATTGTATCAAATGAATATTTTAAATGTAAGTACATAGTAGTTAAGGCCACCTAATATAAAGTGGGACCCATTGCTCTGTCTGTTTGAGCATCTTGACCTGCACAGCAACATTGTTCAACATTTGACGGAGTCAGGACTCCATCAAACACTGAAATGTCACAGACCCTTTCTAGCTTGAGAAGCAGGGATCTTTCTCGGAGCCTTGTAGCTTTTGCTAAGGACCCTGAAAACTATTCCGGGTTTCTATGTGAGGCATATTGTTAAAATGGAAATTTGTTTACAGTAATGCCCTGATAATTTATTATTTGAACTTCTCTTAATTGCCTTTTTTAGAGCATGCGCCTGCCCGCTCTTCTCTTATGAACAGCATTTTTTATACATGGCTGATTGAACATGATCCACACCTCAGAGCTTTACTTGAGAGTTGCACGGCACGCTGACATTTCACTTATTTCTTAATCATCCTTGGCAAATAGTCACATTTACCATTATTAACAAATTTTTAAAGGTGAAATCCAGTCGTTTTAATAGAAATTTATGCAATTTGGAATTTTGCGTTAGATTTTCCCTCGCAGATTTCACAACGGGCTGGTAACACGAATCTGGTGTGTTGAACAACAGACAGCTGTTTGTTTTGAAAGTGACATCTGTGTGAGCTGTGCTTCATAACATTGCTTTACTATTGACACGAGACTCTTTTTGCCTGGGAATTTTTGCCTGCTTATTTTACCACAACTAAAATGATATCTCTCTCAAAGTATGCAAATTCTTTCATATACTCACCCTCATGTTGTTGCAAACCCATATCACTTGGCAAGAAAGCCGTACAAGTTTGGACAACATGAGGGTGAGTAAACGATGACAGATTTTTATTTTAAATCTGTTAAGACCACAGATAGCGGAGTGGTTCTTTTGACAGGCTACAGCCTTCATTTGAGCTCCTTTAGCCACTGACAGTCAATGAGATTAAAGGGATAGTTCACCCAAAAATGAAAATTTGATGTTTATCTGCTTACCCCCAGGGCATCCAAGATTTAGGTGACTTTGTTTCTTCAGTAGAACACAAATTATGATTTTTAAGTCCAACCGTTGCAGTCTATCAGTCTTATATGTGTCGTCACGAGCCGCAGGGTTTAATTTGGATTTGTCTGTGCATGGTTTTTTTACACTCATAGACTTTGTTACCATTGCCATGCATTATAAGACTGATAGACTCCAACGGTTGGACTTAAAAATCATCAAATGTGTTCTACTGAAGAAACAAAGTCACCTACATCTTGGATGCCCTGGGGGTAAGGGTAAGCAGTGAGCCATCATAGCCTTGGGTGAACTATCCCTTTAAGTGTCACATTATACTGCTGCCAAGATTTTATGGACACAGTTGACCTTGGCAGCCTTCTTCCCCCGCGTCCCTCTGAGAGAACTGACCGTTTCTTATAGGACACAGGCTAAAGGGAGAAAAGGAATGAATAACCAGAGCTCTATCAGTTCTGCTCAAGGACTACCATCAGACGAGTGTGATGTGACACTCTCAACATGTGCTGTTTGTCCTCCTTTAGTGCATAACTGACAGAAGTTTCTCTGCTCTTGCATTGCTCAGGAGTGCTTCAGAAATGCAGTACATGTGATTCTTATTATGAGGCACCGTATTAAGGGATAATGTACAGTCAGCAGCTCATTACAAAATAATCCAGATGGAGTAATCAGGACCACAATGCAAAGTATAGGTGTCTTGTAACACCCTAAAGGGGTTTATTTTGTGGTTACGACCTGCTGACTGTACATTATCCTGCTTATTGCATGGCCACTTACCAAATAAATACATACTATTGATTAAGTTATATTGTTTTATTATATGAGAAAAAGAGTGGTACAAGAGCAAACCCCTGATTTCATTAGTGAAAAATTAATTATGGCTTTGAGTCTGTATCATGTACAGTATCATACAGTGGCCATTATAAAATAAAATATTTGACAGCAGAATGATTGACCAATCAGAACCATGTATTAAATGTAATCAGTCTTGTTAATGTTTGTTCCGCAATATTGATGTTCACTGCTGATAGAGTGCACTTAACCCTTAAATGCATGAATGTTTCGCCAATCATTATTACATATTCGGGTCTTTAGCGACCCCGAGCTATACACTTTTTACAAATAATTAATCAGAAAACTGGCATTCTTTTATATTTTACTATTTTTTTCTTGTTATATTGTTTATAATTAATAGATTGAGGAATATTAAGAAAGTTGATGTCTAACTTATGATGTCTAAAAAAATGAAGGAGGGAGAGGGTAGAGAATGATGTCCCGGGTCGCTAAAGACACGAGGTATGCATTTAAGGGTTAAACGTATTTGTGGTGAAGCAGGTTTGCCTGTGGTGCTTTCTGATATTGTTGTGAGTGCTGAGTGGGTTGGTTGTTGTCTGTAACAGTGCTGTAGATCAAGCTGTCATCAGCTGCAATTTGGTGATGAAGGTGGTATAATTTATATTTGTTAATATCTAAGTAGTTTGTATGCTGATATTTTGCTGACTCATTCTGTTGCTGCGTGAGCTGCTTTTGTTTTGGTGGATAGGTGGAACAATGCCTCACCCTATGTAAATATGCTACATGATTCTGCCAATAAGCTCTCCTTCTCCTCTGGCAGTGCGCAGAGTTGGTTTCAGTAAAAGGTGAAGTGCAGTTTAGTAAGATGAAGTGTGTAATCTCTATGCCGGTGGCATCACATGGTGTAATCTGTTTGTTTGAGAGGCCTAACTTGGCAACATTGCACCAGTGACGTGAGTTTGGAATGGGACTACCTGTTTGTCTGAACCAAGAAGGCTTATAAATACCAGAAAAAAAAGCTATCAATGCCAGTTGCTTGTCTGGTGCAGGACCTCCCAGAAGTGTATGATTTAAAAATGTGCTATCTTTGCTTATTGGCATTGGCACCCAGTTTTCTTGAGCCAATAACCTGAGCTGTGTAATTGACTCTGGAGCTAAACAAAAACTATCTCTAAAATTATCACCTTCACATACACAGTGGTGTATAAAGTACCTGAAAGCCACACTCAAGTAAAAGTACAGATATCTTACCAGAAAATGACTTTGGTAGAAGTTGAAGTCACCGTTTAGAATATTACTTGAGTAAAAGTCTCAAAGTATGTGATATTTATTGTAGAGCCCGACCGATATGGGTTTTTTGGGGCCGATACCGATACCGATATTAGGGAGTAAAAAAAAGGCCGATACCGATATATCGGCCGATATTCTTTGTGTATATTATAGTACAGTACCAGTCAAAAGTTTGGACACTTTCCCATTCGTGTGTCCAAACATTTGACTGGTACTATATATAGAATACAGTACATACATAAACAGAATATATATACATAAACACATTTTTTGCAATGATCACTCAAATGTGGTGATCAAACACTTATAACTTATTTCTTTACTGAACTTGTATAAAATTATTATTAAATTTGTTATGCTGATATCTGCAGAAAAACGGTACTTCTTTGTGTGATATAGAATAGATTAAGTTACCTATATTAAATTATATAACTATAAAAAGCATACAGAAGCATTTTTTGCTGTCTATAATTTAGAATGCCTGGAATTTTGAGTTTTAATAGATTAATAAATCACGTGCGTGCACTCTGTGTGTGATTTGGGGATATAGCCTACTTGATAATGTCGCACATCATTACAACAACACTTACCACATTATCGCAGACGACACTGTATCGCACAGCACACCCTAGCCTCGACTTGAGTGGAAAATGAATAATCCTTGTTTGTGCACGCACTTGCTTGCACATGAGCAAAGGTGTTTTTAGGAGTCTAACTTGCAAACGCCAGACCACTGATTCTTCAAACCTCTTTTCCTGCAGTCCGTGTTCTTCTGACTTCTGACTTTATTTTGTAGTAAGTAAAGAATATGCTTCGGGGAAATGTATCGGAGTAAAAGTATACATTTTAATTAGGAAATGTAGTGGAGTAAAAGTAAAAGTTGGCTGAAATATAAAAACTCAAGTAAAGTACAGATACTCCCAAAAAATACTTAAGTACTGTAACGAAGTATTATTACGTCGTTACAATACACCAATGACAGCATTACACTATCTTACTTTCACCAAGGCTGCATTTATTTGATCAAAACTAACTGCGCTTTATTTATACATTATATAAAATATTTTTATATACAATATTTTTTGATGGTAAAGCTGAATTTTCAGCATCATTACGCCAGTCTTCAGTGTCAGATGATCCTTCAGAAATCATTCTAATATGCTGATTTGCTGCTCAAGAAACATTTCTTCTTATTGTCAATGCAGTGTTGTGAATTGTGTTTTTGTGGAAACTGTGATAATTTCTTTTTTTTAATTTTAAAGGAATATTTGGTGAATGGAAAGTTCAAAAGAAATTAATTTTTTTGAAATTGATTTTTTTTTTGTCATAAATGTCTTTACTGTAACTTTGGATCAATTCAATGCATCCTTGTTAAGTAAAAGTATTAATTTCTTAAGAAAACCCCAAACTTTTGAATGGTAGTGTATAACCAACTGTAATCACCTATATCCTTCCCTAAAAACTACTCTTGAGCTTTATTTAAAATTTTCTTGGAAAATTGTAATAATAATAATAATCACTAAATTAAAGTCACTAAATTAATTTAATAAATGTAACAATGAAATAAACAAAAAATGATACATTAATAAATTAATTATCAAATAGTCTCATCCTGGGATAAATAGAATTGAAATCCCTTCTCTTTCGAGCCTAGATTTGTTAATTAAATGTGGAAAAGGAGCACAAATTACAACCAAAGAGAGTGAGAAAGAGAAGGTTAGTAACATTAGAATGAGAGTGTGTTGGATTCTAGTGAGTTCTCCAACACAGTAAGAAGAGAGTGGGTCATTTTTAGGATGTTTTAGGCATTAGTAAGTGTTACTGTGATATTTTTATTCAGCATGACCAAAGAAGCGACCTACGAGAGACTTGCTGTTAATGCCTCTGTATCAGTCTTAACCTACTCTCGTAAGGCAGCCAAGTGTGTTCGGGGAAGTGAAAATGCGGGTAGAGTTCGTATGAAAGAGCATCAGCTATCACGGCCTGTGCTGTCTCTCTGTCTGCTCAAATAGTGGCAGACGTGTCTCTGACTGCACGTTTGCTGCAGTTATCTGTGTTCCCGAATCTCAGCTCGATCAAATCTCTGCGTGGCCTTGTCAGTGCAATCTGAGCGTCACAAGTTGTTCTGTCTTGCCCTGTATGTGGTTGAATCTCTGAGGTCTTACCTGGATGTAGCCATGCAACCCAGTTCATTATTGGTTTTATAGATGATTCATAAAAGGTGGTAATCTCTAGGCAATAAAACTGTACACTTACCAGAAAGCCAGATCGTAAAATGAAAAGATTATGAATAGAAAAGAGTATGAATAACTTTCTGGTGAGTTAATATAATGTCGAAATCCGTGCTTGGAAAATCTAACCTCATTTGCTTTTGGTTCACTCGTCCAATGTTGTTGCTTCCCGGCGTGCCAAGCGTTCTGCTCTGTTCCCTGTGCGGTGGACTGGGGGAAGAATGAGAGGATGGAGATCAGGATGCAGGTTTATGGTCTTCCTCCCAGCTCTCTGTTTATTGATTAATTACAAGGTTAATTTTACTAGCTCAATATCTGGTTAAGTTCAAGCTGAATGAGAATGTAGAGATGGTGACAGTACCATTTTAATTTGTCTGAGAAAGAGTGATCAAGACGAAGAGAGAAAAGAGTTTGGTTTGATCCATTTTAGTGAATTTGGTTTCGGACAGTCTGTGCGAATAAACATGCTCAAAATTATTAATTTTTAGTTTTTAGTTGAGGAGTTTTGTTTTGTAAAATGCTGCCGTTTGTCACTGTTGTTTAAATGGATGTTTTCTAGTTTTATCAGTTGTGTGTCATATATGCAGCTGTTATAAAGTTTAATTTGATAATTGACTTTCATATTGTTTTGCCTCTCTAAACCGATGCAATCTGTTTAGCTATTTTCATTATTTTTAAAACGGGTTGCTTGACTATAGTTTGAGACTTTATCTTCTTAAGCTGCAATCTTCTCTCATAATTCAAAAGTAAGTGTCACAGCACTGGGTGTAACATCGTCCTCTATATATCCAGTGAACTCCTTACTGTTCAGCAAGCACAGAAAATCATTTGATCGTGTTATGACATGCCTGGAACAGCTGTCGTAATGCAAGGAGAGACATAATTGCATCCCAGCTGTTTTTCCCTCTTGACACGTCCAGCACTGAGGTAAAGGAGAGGCAAATCTTCCTGGATTTCTATAAGAAATTTTTGAAGTTTGTTCAGATTGACACCTTCGTATAACTTGTGTTTATTGACATTTGTTTTGTCAGTCAAATGGGTCATTCTGTGGAAGCTCAGTTCAGAAGAAATTTCCAAACTGTCTGATTGTTGTAATGGAGAAATTACATGTTGGGGCAGAAAGTCTTAATGTGTTTAGTAAGGGAAGGTGTATCAGGCCCTAGAGGTGTGCAATGTCACATTATAGTTGGATCAAGCATACTGTTGCCAGGTTTGTTATGATTTCAAACATAATAATGTGTAATGAAAATGTGTTTTAATATAATGATAGTTAATATTGAATATTGAAATATGTTGTTTTTATATTTAAATACAGCATTTGTTAGAGTGGTTGACCATCTCTTAAAACCCATGTCTGTGTTTGCGTGTTTTATGAGGATCCACCTCTCCTTGTGTCGTCATGGCCTAGACCCTCCTAACACCGTCCGAGACATAAACAAAAATATGTACAGAGTGGATACGCACTATTGTTTTATTTAGTCATTCTTTTGCCGCTTAAATCTGTTTAGCGTTTTTCTTTTAAAAAATCTCTTCTGGCTATGTCTGGGAATTGCACAAGGCAAGGTGAATGTGAATAGTAATTCATGTGTGTGTGATACTGAATCTGTGTAATGGATCTGATTCACCCTACTGGTCCTTTAGGTAAAACTCCTCTTGGGGGGTCGTCCAAGTCATGTAACAACATGTGTGGCATTGGTTATCCTGTTGTAGGACCCTTAAATATAATAATGGGAGTTCAGTTTCATTCACACAATGGATCAGCAAACCTAGTAATTTACTGTATAGTCAAAACTTAACTGGAGTTTGAAGGTTTCACAATGAAAAAGTTCTTCTTTTATCCTGAGCTACTTGTGTATGCAGCATTTTAGGTGCATTCATAAGTGCGCTCACAGGGTAAATTGAGTGCATTTTTACTTGTGGGTTATTGTAATGTTTTATCAGCTGTTTGGACTCTCATTCTGACGGTACCCATTCACTGCTGAGAACAGATGCAGGTCTGTTGGAGTTCATATGATGGCTCTTCATCAGATTCATGCCTAAGGCTTTCCTTAATATGGATTAGCTTGTCATTGTGTTTTGCTTTCATTTTCATTGCTAAATCATCATGTTTTTTTATGTGTGATGCTGGGGATGAAGTGATATTAAAATTCTGTACAATAAGCTGATAATTATTTATATAATAAATATATATGTAGACGTTCTCAATAGATAGAACTTGTGAATGACAGGCGTTCATTATGTTTGAAACTGCAGATCTCTGTGCGTAGTTTCAATGGTGGCATATTTGTAGATTACCTACTATTGTAGCGGGCTAAATCTAAGAGATGATGTGTAATAATGCCTCATACCGCCATTCAATGTCTATAGAGCTGCAGCATTTCCGGGAAAGGCCAACAGCCTGCAGAGAGATCGATATGGATAAGGGGTCTTCTCATGCTTACTCTCCCAGCCAGAGGGAAAAACCAGGATCTCTCCAGGAAGAGATCCCTGTTGGTTATGGAGTCTTTACATTTCTGTCATTTGCATTTGAATTGTTTCTCTAAAAAACTGAAATGTTCTGCTGGTGTCCATTAGCAGCTCTTCCCGTCTGCACATGCTGGCTAGTTTCTTTATAACATTACTTCAGCCTCCGGATACGGTTCTATTTTTGTATAGGAGGAAATGGCTGCAACCAATATTGTTCCTGCTTTGTCTCGTTTCTCCACCAGCACCATTTTAACATCATTCTTTCTTGTTGCTGTGTTTTCCTGCAATGATCTAATGTAGAAGCGATTGTCTCTTGTATATCCTTATTGACTGATGCTATTTTCATCAATGGCCACGCTAACACTAAGCACCACCCGGGTTTGTTAAAGCTCAGGGAAGGTGGGGCGACCGTCTTGCTGTCCATGTGGCCCAGTTTAGGATGCTCTGTCTATGTAGAAAAGACATGTGGTCATGGGAGTTGAGCCACTCAGAGCATAACTCTCCCATAAAAGACAAGCACACAGAGAGGCTTTTGTGTGAGATTTGTTGGAGGTCGTAGTGGGTGGTGGTTGAGTCATATTTTTGAGTGTGTATGTTCATCTGTGTCACTGGCCAGAGCAATTTTGGAGTCTAAATGGACCCGGTTGTTGCTTCATGTGGGTCTCATATATGTGACTATTTCACACTCTTTACAAGAGTCACATAATGTGCTTTGTTGGTGGTTAATATAAGATACTTGTATTCTCAGCAAAAGCAGGAGTAGCCACATACATTGTATACATTGTATTGCATGCCCACCATTTACTGTTGTTCAGCAGATTTTTTGCCAAATGCATACATGTTTATGTAAAAGTGTTTTAGTGTGTTGATGTGGTTTCTTGTGTGTTTGGGTTACTTATAGGCCCAATTTAAAACCGTCCACCCTGGATTCTCAAAGATATTCTGGTATCTAAATATGGTGCCTCCTTAAGTGTGAGTTTATGGGATATTTTTGCATGTTTTATCACCCACCAGACTAAAGCCATAAGTTTGATTGTTTACGAAAATATATAAAAGTACCATTCAGATATTTGTGGTCTGGAAGATTTTGTTTGTTTTGTTTTTGAAAGAAGTGTCTTATGGACACAAAGGCAGTATTTATTTGATCAAAAGATGGACAGTTAAACAGTAATATTGATAAATATTACAATTTAAAATCACTGTTTTCTGTTTTAATATATTTCAAACTATAATTTATTTCTGTGATGCAAAGCTGAATTTTCAGCAGCAAGTAAAATTTCTTATCAGTGTTGAAAACATTTGAAACATCTAGTTCAGCAGTTTTTGTTTGAAGCAGTTATACATTTTTCAGGATTCTTTGATGAATAGATTGTTCAAACAACATTTATCTGAAAATCTTTTGTAACGTTATATATATCTGTCCTAACATTTTTGATACATTTTTTGCATCTTTGTAGAATAAAAATATCCCTTTTTCAATAATAAAAAATCTTTTTGTATGGTAGTATAGGTCAGACATTGTGTTTAATATATGTAGAGTTGGGAGTTTTCAAAAATAAGTATGAGCAATAGTTATTGTTGCCTTAGAAAATGCTGCTAATGAGTCATTCTGCCCTCTGGTTTGTCATAGAGTGTCCCTTCTAAGAACGTGCTTAGCTTTTTAAATTTTTTAATGACAGAATTCCTCAAAGGTGCACCGCCTGAAGCACTTAAAGCATGTTTATATTTACTCTCATGTAAACTGTTTTTGGGATTGCTTAAGATTCTCTACTCTGGCACTTGCTTCCTACAATGTAATTGTAATAACAGCTTAACAGCAGACTGCCTCAAAATCTCTTTATTCGTTCTTTTGAACCTACTGAGTCACACCAGACTTTACAGAGAGGTGGTAGAAGTAGTCTTCCTCCAACCATTTGCATGACCCAGTTGTTGCAGTACTCTATTTTCTCTCTTTTGAGCTGCTTGAGTTCTTATTACCACCACTAGCTATGATGCTCAAGAGCGTTTTCTTGAATGAGTGATGGTAATTCTTCTCTGGGGCTTCAACACCCATCACATATCAAAGCCATAGTATGGTCTCTGGTCCATTCCTTCTGCGAGTCCTACACTGAAAAAAAAAAATGTGTGGTGTTGTAAAATATATCAAATTAATCATCATAAATTCTACTTGTAATATTAAAAATCAAGGAGAACAACAATTTTCTAAGTAAAATGTACACATTTAATTCATGTAATTAATGAGCTGCATGAGAAGAGTAACTCTTATTAATATTTACTTGTAATATTTATATGTTTTATAGTCATTGCACATAAATCTAGAAATATTGAGTAAATTGTATTCTAAAAGTTCAGCGCGCTTGAATCCGCGCATGCATGTTTGGACCCACGCTTTGAATCAGAGGGACGGTTGGGCTTGTCACGGAGGAGATACATGGTTGGATTTTCCCGTGTTTAAGGTAAGTTTGCCTTTCTGTTTTAGATTTCTGATTTGTAATACTTTGGTCCGTGTGCATTTCGATAGTTTGATTCTTGTTTGCTTGACTCATTATACTGTACATTGACGTTCATATTAATCACATAACCTCATTAAAGTTAACTTGCGTGCGGTTACAGTGAGTGATATTTCAGCGAAAATGTTTTCAGTAGTTCAGAAATTCACAAAGCTGTTTTTCACGTAAAAACTTGAGCACAATTGGAAATTACTGGAAATTATTTACCGTTGTAACAGCTAGCTAGCTAACATCGTTACTAAATAAAACAATCGCATAGTTTAGCATAACGCTAGTTTCTGCTCTTTCAAACACTCGAGTGACGTAATAGAGAGAGTTTAGAGCAATAACATTGTAGTAATCTCATTAATGGTCGTGTTTTGTCGCTATGCTAAGCTAACATACTA
>NW_015540887.1:2907113-2955855 GCF_001515605.1 Sinocyclocheilus anshuiensis
TGTATGGTGCAGCAAATGCAGTTCATGTTGGTAATGGAGATTGAATTGTATTACAGAACAGCAGACACTTGAAGTAGCATTCAGTCATACTTTATTTATTTCTATTTTCAATAGACCAAATATCACCAGTGAAGTTATACATGTTTCGTTGATTAATGGCACATTTTTATGAGGCTTTATTGCACCTTTAAAAACTTGTGTCCAGACTTTTGTAGGTCATGTGAATGTGACTGATTCACTTTTATTAATGTTGGAAAAATAAAGAGTTTAATTGTATTTTAGTTGTGTGATTTGTGATAAAGGTATAGACCAGAGGTTCTCAACTCTTGTGCTCGAGGTCCATGTCCCTGCAGAGTTTAGCAACCTGTAACTTTCTAGTAATCTTGAAGACCTTGATGAGCTTGTTCAGGTGTGTTTGATTAGGGTTAGAGCTAAACCCTGCAGGAAAGTAGACCTCGAGGGCCAGAGTTGAGAACCCCTGGTATAGACAAAATGAATACAGTTTATGTGGTTATATTAATCAAAAAGAAATTAGCAATGTTTACATAATCATAGGGAGTAATATACATAACTAAGTAAACGGGACATCTTGATCAAAACATATAATAAAATCTACTTATTTACTTCAGTAAATAGTAGGATTTACTTAATATTTTTATAAATGCAAGGTTCTAAAGTAAATCTTAATAGTTATTTTTTTGAGTGTACTGACCTAATAATGACTCTCAGCCTCCGCTGTGTCCGTCCACACCACCAGCAGCTCACTAGCTCTGCCAGGTTAATTATTTCAATTCCAAACGCAGCCCTGGAGGCTGAAGAGACAGGTGACACACTAAAGCCCTTGGCAGTGCAGTCATAGGCTGTCAGCAGCTCCCTCCTTTCCTCATTTAATCTGTGTCTGTCCAGAGGACGAGCGGACCTCCTTCTTTACAGCTCTGACTTTGAAATGAAGCTGTAGGGGTCGAGACGTGCACGCAGATGCACTTACATTAATAAAACAGATACACATAGCTGTCTGCTTCAACTGCAAAAGAAATTGAACAAGACCTGATGTAAGCTTCTGCGGCTGTGTGTATTTAATTACCAGTTACCTATTTTTGTTTTAAAGTCAGCATGAAATGAAAACAATTCATTCATTCATTAGTGCATGTTTTTTTTTTTCATCTCCTTTTTATAATTAAAATGCAGAATTTAACCTCCCTCTCTCTTAAAATTGACCTCAAGCTTGTATTCTGGTCTGCCTCCATCCAGTCAACAACCGATGGATAGAACCAAGTCCCCATCTTACATTTTTTGATAATCACTGGAATGTTATGTATGGGAAAGAAAAAAAATGCTTCATTGTGACTTTAAAGGCACAATATGTAATTTTCGCCGCTAGATGGCGCATATTCAAAATAAACAAAGAAACAAACGCGTAGTTTGATGACGCTGTGACTGAGTGGAATCATGGGAGTTGTCGTCTTCATCCCCACAGCCGATGCAATTCGACGGGACTCGGGCAAAAATCATGCTCATGGATGAGCTAATGATTTATTAACGTAGTAGAATGAAGCAGGGTAAGGCTGAAAGCCGTCGAAGCGAAACGAGGCCGCTGAATGAGCGTGACACACTGCTCAAAAGCAACGGAGCTTTTATTATGCCACAGTCGACCGCTTCCGCTCCTTCCGGTCGTGCGTATGTGGGGGAAAAAAAGCAGCGCGGTTTTATCATACTAGATACATTTGAAAGTTCTGGTATAATGCTACTCTGTGCGGTCGTTACCAGTCTATTAAAACGCATAACATATTAAAGTGTCTTTGGTGTTTCCATGTTTTCTACAAAACAATACCGGAAATCGAGGGGTTATGACGTCATTGGCAGGCGACACGATGACACAATGGACATGCTCCGTGTCACTAGTTAAAATTGCTTATTTCTCTGGATTTAAACATTCTTCGAAATATTTGAGATAATGTAAGTACACAAGTCAGCAAAATATATAACACTGTTCTAGTGGTTTTTAGATATTTCAATAAAAAAATATTTCATATTGTGCCTTTAATTAAACCATCAGTCTATAGAATGTTTTTGGTATTTTTTTTCTCATTAGGGTATTACGAACCCTCATGTATTACCAAATCTCATGAGAAAATGTAAGTATTTTACGTTTTGGCATATTTGCTGCAAAGTTGTATAAATTTGTACAATTTGAGTCATATGAAAAGGTATGATGTTTAAAATAAGCATGAAGTTCCACCCCGAAACATAACTGTCAGTGGGGCATAAGCAGCGAATGAGAATGTATGAATTCATGGAAATTTACCATTAATTTGTAAATGTAAAATGGATTTGGGGGAAAACAAAATTGCTGTGAAAGTGTGTTGGGTATTACCCTTAAGTAAACGAATACTACTTTTGAAAAAGATGCACAATTACTTGATGAAGACTACAGTCATATCAGTAGCCAACTGAAAATCATTTCGAGAAAGTGATACTGCATGCACACTTCTTGTAGATGACTGACATATTATATAAGTAGTTAAATTACAGTCAAGTTATTATTACATTGCAGCTTCTTCAAGTCAGCAGTCAATAGGTGCGGTCACATCTACCAATGTTCAGCAAATTTTCACAGTAAAAATCAAGTAATTTCAGTATATTAAAAAAAAAAGTGGGAGTTTTTGAATTAATAGACTCATACAGGAACACTGGATTTGAACAGATAATTGATTTTTGCATTTAGAGTAAAAAAGATTTAATCTAAATGTGAAAAAAACACTCATTAGAATTCAGAAACATAATGAACAGCAGAATTTAACAAAATATGCTGTCACTGCTTTCAGTTCTAACATGACAACTCTCTGAAAATTTTAGCATGGTGATGGATATGACAATGTTAATGTATTTGGTCTTTGCGGAATAGATCTGCTTTGTTTGCTGAATTGCTGCTGCTGTTGGTTATTACTGCTGCAAAACAAGCACAGGAACTTGCTATTGCCAGTACATATACAAATACGATGCTGTGAGTTTTTAAGACATACTGCTGCTGCACAAATAGCATATAAAATAACCCGTAGCAGATCTATACAGGTGGAGCTGGGGAGGGTGGAAGGTTTCAGAGGAACTCTAAAGCACGCTGTGAAATGATCTAGTGAATGCTAACAAGCTTTTTAAATGTAAAACACCAAGCTAATTGGCTGCGTATGCAACACGAACCAATCAGCTTGTGCCAAGTAGATTAATGCTGTGAATATCATCACTTTGTGTTAATGACCCTTCAGCCTGCGCCATCTAGAGTTTCATGACAGAACTTGGCATTTATTTAATCCTTTTTGTTACATCAAAAGCATTGTGTGCAATACAACATTACATTAAAGATTTGATGTAGCAATACACTTATAATAATTGAAAAAAGTAGCTTGTTCTATCAAAAGCATGAGTTTGTTGTTCTCTTTTTCTGAATGAAACTGACCTAAATGGCACAAGCTCATTCCACTAGTGTGGTTATGTCTAAACGGAGCTGCAGTATTAGGTCAGTGTGTGGTCACTGCTTGCTTTGATGCTGTGTGACAGCTCGGTTTCTCCTCTCTGACGTCCTGCGCCGACACACTGCAACTGTGTACTTAAAATCTGCATTACATGCATGCTGCTCTGCACTGTACTCTCTCTCGCTCACCTGTTCATCATTCACAAAGGGAAGTGTATTGGTTTTCGTCTGCATGGACAGAAGGATGTGGAGGAGGTCACAGTGATAATCGCTCTTTTGTTTCTCCTTCCATCAGTATGAACGAGATGGAACTAGCTCATAACATTAGGCTTTATGTGGCTTCCTGCCGCAGAGAGCTGATCCTTGAATTTGAATTGCAAATGGTTGTGATTTTCTTCACTGGGTGTGTGGAAAGTGTGTTTGTGAATTGGTGCTCTTCCCCTGCTCATCAGCGAGGGTTCAGATTTGCTTAACTTAAGATTTGGTTTGTTCATTTTGTTTTTGGAAGAACAAACTTGAGGAGCTACACAGAGGCAGCTAGTCTTTGTAAATACAACCAGTGCAGTTGTCTAGTGAACAGCTGTGTAGCAGAAATGTAGAAGGGTGTGTGAAAGTGTATCAAAGCATTTTAACCCCACTCTATGTATAAATAGCCTAACCCACTGACCCACACTACAGTTGACTGTTTATTTATAGTGGAGTGGTGTTGATTTGACTCAACTTCATTTCTGGAGTATGTGAGGCACTAAAGCTTATCTTAATGGTAACAATTCCCTTTTAGGAAGATTCTTGCAGCATTTAATATGTTATTAGTATTTGATAATATTTAGTCTTAAATATAACACATCGGTATACCTTATAGGGAATACGCAGGATTTGTTTTAAACATAGCCTGTCTGAGGAGTTGTATACAGTCTGAGCTTTAGCTCTTCAGCCCTGCCTACAGTAGTTGTGTCACTGGCATGAAATGACAATCAGAGACAGCAGTGTCCTGCAGTGTGACATGCTATACTTCCTATATATATTTACTTCAACGTATATTCCTCCATATTTAAAAGTGTCCAATAACGACGTCACTTTTTTTTGGAAAAAAAAAAAGTATTTATTTATTTATTCATTCATGGCTATGTCAAGCTTAAAATAGATGTTTCTCATTTGAGAATGAATATCTGTTACATAAATATGTTGAGTAATTTATGCACATGAAACAACACATTAAATAAGTGTTTATCTTGTAAATAATGTTGTTAAAGGGGTCATATGATGCTATTTCAAATTTTCCTTTCTCTTTGGAGTGTTACAAGCTGTTCGGTAACATGTAAAAAGACAGTATAAGTCATTATAATCAGTAATTATGTCCCCACTGGATGCAATAAATGCCTCATTTGTAATGGGTTTTATTGGTGTTGTCTCATCGCGCCGGGACACGGCATCACAGTATGGTAAGTAACATTTCCGTAACATTTCCGTCTCACGCTTGAGGTATTCGGCCAATCACAACATAGATTGCAATTGTTGTGTGCTATTCTTTAAAGATCTGATATTAAACACCCAAAATAGAAAAATCAATTATTGTAAAAAAAAAGGTCAAGCTGATTGTCATCCATCTCTATCTAAAATGTTTTAAATAACATTTTACTAATTAAAGTTTTATTGTCATGTTCATTGAGAGACTACAGTAAATATAAAAAAATGCATTCTTTCTAATTAATTTGTCACAATCTTAAATATAATCTTTCTCAATATAGCAGTATACATAGAATTTAATTGAATGTCCTGATTATGAAAAGAGTTGATGTCATATTAGGCTATGTGTTTCTCTGCTTTAAATCAGAAACCAACCCTATGTCAACATCTTCTTCTTGTGATCTCATAGATTTGTGAGGAATCTTTAACGTTATGACTTAATCAATCAGTTGCTTTCAGTTTAATTGAAATTTTATTCCATCAAAGCTTTTACCTTGTTAAAAGAACTACTGTGCTTGCATTATGTGCATTAAGCATTTATTGCATCTTGGGGTTATAATATTGAAACATTTTGAACAGCTCAGGTTCTGTCATGACCAGTAGAGCCATGTTGCATTAAACAACCTTTTTTCCAGTTTTTTTTGTGGTAATATCAACTTGCTTATGAACAGTGGCCACATTAACCATAGTTTTAAAGACAGTTTTAAAGCAACGGCACTGCATTGTCACATCAGGTACAACAGCTGCATAATGCATTCTTAACCTGCAGAACTGATGGCTAAAGTGGACTGATTTGTAGCTCTTCTTTTCGATCTAAATTTATAATGGGCCAGGGCAACTTGAATTAATTAGTCTTTTCTGTTCCACAGATTGATTGCGGACCTTTTCCATTCAGAAATCAGCTTGGCACTGCCACAGAACCAAAGGTAAGCTTTCTCTAGAACTAAAACAGCTGACTGCATGATTTCCCAAAATTCCTTTACATTTTATAAATATAGGTGATGTGTGTAATGTTCAGATATTGAAATATCAGCTGGTGGACTGCTGTATATATATATATATATATATATATATAGTTTTATTTTTAAAATAGAGAATAACTAGTTTAGTAATTAGTGTTGTATCATAGGTTGAGTTCCCTGAAAAAACACACCATATGTAAGTTGATTTCTCTGAAAATTGTGACATTTTCTTTTGAATCACATTGTAGAATATTATAGCAGCAAACTTGACAAAGTTATGATCTCATCCCACATGCGTAACTGGCTTTTTTCTCTAAACATTCCATGATACTTTTTAATAACACTCTGAATATTTCCATAGACATGTGATGCGTGTTTTGAAAGGAACATAATGTCTGTGGACAGACTGAACCCTTAAAACCTCCCAGAAGTTAGCGAAATCTCAAATAACGCTGCTTTAAGCCTCGGATCCTCCCGTTTGCTTGCCTCAGAGTCTGTCTGCATTGGTAATTCCATTTGAAAAGTAAAAGCATGTGGGGACGTATGGAAACAGTAGACCCAGTCTCTCCTCCAGGACTCTGATGTTCCTGAATTACATCCCTGTGTGTCGTCTGCCCTGTTATCAGGTCTGAGACCTACCGCCTGCCGTACATTCCAGCGCACGTGTGCACACAGACACACTATCATTAACCCCTCGAACCCCACCTGGAGGAAACCTCAGTGCTGCTTCCCTCCATCCACCCTCTCAGTTAGTGCCTCTTCATGTCTCGTTTCAGAGGGAGTTGCAGAAGTGTGGTCATCTCCTCAGAGTGCCTGCTTTAGCTTTTAGGACAGTGGGAGAGGACGTCAAGCCCCACTTCGAGAGCAAAGACTTCACAGTCTCAAGTTTCCTTGAACAATAATTAATCAAAGTGTCGTTTTCCTCATCAGTGAGGTGCAGGAAAAGAGTGTTGGCGTTTTCTCTCTGCATTAGATGTCTAGACCAGTCTGAGGAACAAGATGTCATGTACCTAGTGGAAATTTTGTAAAATTGTCAGACACGGTTAAACTTTCCATAATGTAAAGAGATACTTTAATATTGTTATTTTATTTTTTTTTGTAGTTACATGATTCACTGGTAAAGGGCGTCAGGGGAGAATGAAATCAATGTCAGTAGCCTTGAAGAAAAGCTGAGATGTTTTTAGTTCCCCAGATGCCAAAGAAGCAGCTTTCCACACAGTCTGTGCAAAGGTGCTGCGTTTCTAATTGTTTTGGTTTAGATGGAAATAGAAGCTGAAAGTATGTGCTGCTCCCGGGCAGCTGCTCTGTCCCACTGTGAGCTGTTTTTGGAGTCTCTAGTAACTCTTGACTTCAGCTGCTACCTAAAGCCAGTATGACATTTTCCATAATACGGGTAGAGATTGTTTTTGTTTTTTAAAGCAGTAAATGCATGAAATCTTTGGAATGCCACCTTAGATATTTCAGATAAAATGTTTAATATTGAAATCACATCTAATTGTCTGGGCATAAAATTGGTATATAAAATTGGTTGAATTGACGTTAAATTCATTGTAGAATTTTTTTTTTTTCATTGTTACATAATTCAACTCTTTTGCCCAAGTTACTGTAAAAAAATAAATAAAAACGTTCTTTCATTTATAGAAAATGTAGGTATTATAAATTCACCAATAATAAACCAACATTTGTTTTCAAACTAACTTGTCTCTACTAAGTACATTTTGAATACGAAAACGGTTACTTTCAACCCTGTTAATAATTGTAGAGTATTTTATTTCTGTTTAATATTTGCTATAAATGAACAAAATTGTTCAAATCATTGTTTCATGCCTTAGATTTGGTAACAGGGTTACAAAAATGGCAAACATCATATAAAATAAAGAGATAGACATTTTCTAAAATGCAATTACCTATCTCACGAACCAATTGTTGAAAATGAATTTCTATTTTGTACCCTTGTCGTGGATAGTGGCATTTATGTGGCACTAAAGCCTAACACAATAGAGGATCACTGGGCTAAATTGTGGTCAGTCTATCCAAATGTCTCATTTTCAAGGGCCGGTTTGTGTGTCTGCCTCCTATGCAGCCCTCTAGAAAGGGTGTGATAGTTTTGATTCTATTCATAACATGTACAAACCAGGATCTTTGTTTTGGTTTGGAAGAATGGCCTTTGGCTGACTCATGAGCCATTTCAAATGTAGATGCTGAAAGTGGTGTTGACCTTAGCAGATTATTCTACTGAATTCTGTTCCGCCTTGACCTTTCAGCACCATACAAACTGACTGCTCTGATTGTACTGGTTTCATGAAGATAAGAAAAGAGCAAGTGGGTACAGGAAGTGATGGAATGATGTCAGAGCACCCACAGGAAAGCACGTAATGGAGGAGTGCAATGTGCTTTTATCTACCCATTCAATGTGTTACCACATAACTTGTTTTATTTGATTACATTGTTATTGTTCAAAAGGTTGGGTGATAAAATATTTTAATGGTTTTGAAAGAAGTCTCTTATGCTCACTAAGGCTGCATTCATTTGATCAAAAAACTATCCTGTAAAAAAAGGAATATTGTAAGATACTGTGAAATATTAGTACAATAAAAACAGTATTCTATTTGAATATATTTTAAAATGTTATTTTTTCCCGTGAAAAAGCTGCTTTTACTCCAGTCTTCATTGTCACATTATCATTCAGAAATCATTCTAATATGCTTTTTTATTTCTTATTATTATAAGTGTTGAAAACAGTTGTGCTGCTTAATGTTTAGTGATTTCTGGATTCTTTGATGAAAAGTTTAAAAGAACAGCATTTTTTATTTTATATAATATTTTACACATTTCTTTACTGCTAAACAATTTTAATGCATCTTTGCCAAATAAAAGTATTAATTTCTTTTAAAAAATCTTACTGACCCCACATTTTTGAGTGGTATGTTATATTATAATACACTTTTTTTATCCTCTTAAATTTATAGATTTACATTGTAGGCTCATTGATAATTAATGACTTCTGGATGCTTTGTTGCTGCAACTCACAGCCCTCTACATCCCTCAACAGTACTAAATGGGTTTAGTGTAGCATGGCAAGTGATCTACATTTGAAAACAGTTCCGACCAGCTCTAGGCCATGTTTGCATGAACTCAAATTAGGCTCATCTTTTCCATTGATGAACTGCAGGTCATTGTGATGTGTACACTGGCACTTCTGCCAGCCTGGCCCATGTTCAAAGCTTGTGGGTTTGCTTGAAAAGAGAATGGGCGACAGTATTGATTCATAGTGTGGTGCATTATGTCTCTGTGGATGAACACAAACCCCCCTGCTGTGTGTAAATGGGGCCTCAGCTGGACTGTCCTGTACCAGAATCATCATCTTTGATTCCATTCACTGTCTACTGCAGAAACTCCTCTTTCTCCTTACTCATTAAATTTAATGGTTGCATCAGCAAGACTGCCTCTGATCTGTCTCTGTACTGTCACTGAATAAGGGCCCCTCATTTCCCTAAGTGCCCCGAGGCAGACAGTGTTGCCCCCTTTTATCCCAGCTAGAGTTTATGCTTTGGCTATATATTTAACCTCTGAGATACGGCTGTGATATTAGAGAGGCTTGGCTGATATGGCTTTAGTACACTCTTAAAAAAATAATGGTTCTTTATTGGCATCTGTGAAGAACCTTTACATGAATGGAACCTTTCAAATGCACATAAGGTTCTTTAGTGGAAAAAGATTCTTTAGATTATTTAAATGTTCTCCACGCTAAGAAAAAATTGTTGTTTTGAGAACTTTAAACTGAACGGTTCTTTGCGAAACCTAGAATGGTTCTCCGATTGCATCGATACAAAAACACCTTTTGGAACCTTTATTTTTAAAATAAACTTTTATTTATTTACATTTTTACGATTTTGTGACTTGTTAGCTAGTAGACCCTAGTGGACGACTTGCTATTTTGAAGCACTTGCTTTGTATTTTAAGTGCGTTATCAGGTGTGACCCTGTTACTTTGCAGCTGGGATTGGAAAACTGGAGCATCTGTGCTGGTTGCGACGTCTGGGGAATCGCCAATATGTGTCGTTGGCAGACGCCACACCCTTCTGGGCCTTGAGATGTGTAAAGGGGCATCTAGACCTGAGCGTAGGCCTTTTATGTCTTGCATAATGCTCAAGAATTGAATTTGCATTTAATATTTCAATTTGCATCCTTGCTGCAAATCTTACTTTGTGCTTTTGGATATGATTGTTAGCAAGTAATGATCAATCAGGTGAGTTGAACTGAATTAAGCTCACTTGTGCATCTATCGGGATTACAGAATGGCTAATTTGTTAATTTGGATCTGTTTAGGATCCTCTGCTCTGCATCTAATTGGCAGAGTTGCGTGTGAAGATTCTCGCCCATTGTGTGTGTTGCCAAGCCCGCGCAGGGAGTCTTCACGCACATCTCCCGTTTACAGCATTCAGTTGTGTGTGAATGATGACATTAGTGATGCTTTGTCACTCTGTTACAGGATGTTAGGACCTTTGAAATCCTCCTTTTGCTTCCACATCTTTTCTCTTTCCTCCTCCTCTAAACCTTGTGCTTTCTTGCTAATGTGAATTGACCACATGATTGACGAGACAAATGGCTGGAATACTTGGCCTAGCTATGGTTCCAGTGTTTAATTTGGTCATGGACAGGCAGCTGTTCTAGAGCCAGACACCATCAACTATCCCGTCTAGTGGGTTCCCATATTTAGTATCTTCACCGTTTGTTTTCCAATATTTTTACTTATTTGAATAAAGCAGGACGGTTACCTTTTTCTCTTAATAGGGTGGATGTAGCTGTGAGTATTGATTACAGCAGTTTCTGGATATGGGTTTGTTGGTCCAAAGGTGAAAACAGGTCTTACTTGGGTAAGATTTTCATGCATAAAAACATCCATCCACTGTATTTAAGTGAACATAGGTTTGTGTATAAATATTCATTGAATGCAGCAGATTCAGTATAAACAAACAGCAATGTGGTGGATCATAAATTAATAGATACATGAATATGAATGTAGAATGGGACAAAATTAAATGTGCAGAAAAAAAAAACAGAATTAAAAGTATAAAATAATTTATAATATATAAAATTATAGAATTAATATAAAAATTATATTATACTATATATATAGTTTTTTTCATATAATTCAGTCATAGTGTGTATAATATGTATACAGTATATACTAATGTATAATATAACTCATATTTTATATTCTTATCTATCTATCTGTCTGTCTGTCTCTCTCTCTCTCTCTAATTCTATCTATCTATACTACAATACACTGTTTTTTTTTTCTTGTTACAAAAATCACTGTATAGCTCTTATTGAATTGATTATCTGGTGAGGTAAAATTGCTCTTGGTAAAGACAAAAATAGGATATTGAGACAATCTACAAATCAACAGTATTGCCCTCCTATACACACACACAGCAGTGATGAATGACCTGCATCCTGCTTATGGAGACATGGGAAACAATCTCTCTGTAGCTTCTGTTTGAGAGGATCATCCTCTTTCCGTTGTTTTCATCTTTTCCTGGCAAGTGAACCAATTGTATGAGCTCCCACCCAAACAAACCAACTTGATGGACATTTATCATCTGTAAAATATTATAGATCTATTGTCTTTGAAACCAAATTGTAGCCTAATGTCAAATATAAGCCTGGTTTCTGTTGGTTGCGTGTGGAGATGTTGTTAAGTAATTTGCGTGAGCGTTTGTGACTTTATGAGGTTGGACCATCATCTCCCATGAGCCTCGCAGAGGCATTTGACCAGGGAGAGTGTTGGATGGTGCTTTGTTTATCCTGGTCAGGGATGTGGAAATGACAGAAGCATGGCAGATCTAACTGAATAAAGACACGTCTCCTACTATTAACTCACAAGGTTATTTTAGTACAGACTGGAAATCTGCAGTGGCATCAAGTTGGGAAACATTGACGATAGTTTCGCAATAATGAGAGCAATGAGAGGGAACTGCACGGAGGATTTAGTGTTCTTCACTTCAGGAAAGGAGCACTGAAATTCTTGCTTTTATGTGTAGCAAATAGTGCCATCTATGCAAGTCTGCAGCAAATTTAAACCTGCAACTTAAGAGTCAAAGTCCTGGACCAATTTAATTGACACATGGTTTTCTTTATGCCTTCCTCGTGAAAGCGGGGACATCACAGATTTCTGCTTTGTACTGCAACGTTTGCACTTAGCGTGAAGACATTTTAACATGCATTGTGTGACAAATTGACTGATTGATTTGTGCACATTCTTCCAGCTCCACTATCTGTAGTGTCACTACAAGGTTGTGTGTTGAGCTCTAGATGTTGCTTTGTGATTGGATGACTGAGTTCTGGAGGTAATAAACAATGGAGACTTTGTGGTGCCACTGAGATATTATTTGACTTTAATTTTATAAACATTTAATCCAGCGCATTCCTTGGGAAAGAAAAACTCTCCACATCATCAAAAAGGATATGTTTTTATACTTAATCCTGATTAACATACTGAGTG
Organism: Sinocyclocheilus anshuiensis; assembly: GCF_001515605.1. NCBI lineage: Eukaryota > Metazoa > Chordata > Actinopteri > Cypriniformes > Cyprinidae > Sinocyclocheilus > Sinocyclocheilus anshuiensis. The sequence goes on from NW_015540887.1 coordinate 2,919,519, forward strand.
AATGTATGATCAAAGAGTTTGGTTGATTTGGCGCTTAATTTTGATCACACATATTGAGCTTGTGTAAACATTCATGAAAACCCATGAAAGTGGCTTGTTAAGCGGTTTTTCTTCCTGGTTTGATGAATTTCCAATTGAAACAGGCTGGTTGGAAAGGGCGTGTTGAATGCCTTTTCTTTTTTATTTATTTATTTCTTTATTTATTTAAGAAATTAATTAATAGATTTGTCGCAGTTATGATGAACAATAATGATTTGCTAGCTAGTCCGAAACAACTGATGCTAGTGGGAGGCATTTAATTGGACAAAAATTTGGTTATGCCTGTTAGTATGTGTCATCGATCTTTTCTGAAATAGAAATTGTTGATACATTTTAGGTGAGTATATATACAAAGAGCTAATTTGATCAACTTTAATGTGTAAACTAGCATATAGATGACCTCAAAGCAAGCACACGTGGACTTAAATCCACAAAACTTTGATTTCATGGGGTCTTTTAAAACATGCTCATATATAGTAGCCATGAAAAATCACACAACCCTTAGAACTGTTTTCCAGAATTCGCTTGAGAGTCCTCAGTGTACTTCTCCCCATTTGAATGAAACATTTAATGGAAAAGTGTTGTCCAGTGATGGATGTGTGATGGGTGTAGCCCAGGCTGGTGTGAGACAGTCTTCATGTTCTGACTTTAGCTCTGAAAGGTCATGTAGACAGGCTGCTGTTTTTACACAGGGCTGGTACATTATACAGCAATTGAACGGGTCTGGTAGTACACAGCAATTAGACCGCATGGTTATGTAACAGCATGAGTGTGCCTTCGGTGCCGCCCAGAGCAGTGGCCAGTTTTATGTACCTCATCTGTCTTCTCACAGTGTTTTTCCAGTGACATTTTTACTCTGGCTGTTATTTTAGTGTTTTTATAAACAAATCATTTCCATCCCTGAATTCTTTGACCAGTCATAAGGCCTCTCGAATAAGACAGTTCTGTCTGCTAACACCAGCTGCCTCTGTTTAGCAGTAGGAGATAGCGAATCATTGGTTCATCAGTGATTTGTTTGTGTCTTTGGTAGTGCATGGTCATTTACCAGTTCAAACGGTAAACCGGGTTGAATTAAGCAAACAGTATGAATTTTTTTGAAAACCGGAATAGAGGTACAAGTGCCTAAGCAATGCACACAGCATCGTTAATTGAGAGGAGATCCCTGTTAACTGCATACACTTCTGACTAATGGTTGGGAAACTTTTAGAACTATTAAAAGCAAACAACGAATTCTTTAAATGGGCAAATAGCCAAACTGTAAATGCCGTTATGGAAGCTAGAGACGGTGAGGATGAATGCAAAGAGGAGAAAATAACAGGCAGAGCAAGATCACTGAAATATAGGAAGAAAATTCTAAATACTGAACTGGGGCTGAAGGGTTTATATAATGTATCTCTGAGGGGAACTGTCTGTCTTCAGAAAAGTTTAGATGGTATTTTCTTTTCATCTTACCTCTGTATAATGCATATTAATGTAGTATTTAAAAGCACAGTGCTGGTTTGTTTACAGCAGTAAGCAAGGAAATGCTGTATCGCTGCTATTCCATAAGCGCCACCTGCTGGCAGAAAGTGAATTTGCGTCTCATTCAGCCCGTTTGCTGTTTCTGTTTCGTTCACATTTTATGTAGCATAATATCACAAAGCTAAGGTTAGACCATTCTGTTTTTGCTTTACATTTTGAAATTATACAATCGAATTTACATTAAAAACTGCTCATGCTAGCATGTTTGTTTGGATCGTGATTAAAATACAGTGGTTCTGCAAGTGTTTCACTCATTCTGATTAATATATAAGCACAGTCAGGGAAAGACTGTAATAAACAGTCAAACCGCCAGAATCCTAAAAAACCGTGATACAGATATTTGGTCAAACCGCCCAGCTCTAGTCTTTGGTCATGAAATATGAATAGCCACAATTGAAGCCAGTAAAAATGGTTGTACACTTGGTCCATGTCCAGATTTGAGCTTTATGCCCTTGATGAGAGCAATTAAAATCACTCTGCTGGACTAGCTTTCTCAGTTCTTTCCTGAACATCCATGTCCTCTTCAAGACTCTTGATAACCACTCAGGAGTTAAGGGTAGAGTTGATTTGATTGGATTTTAGTGGTAACTTTCATGGGAATCTGTTTTACGTCCGTAATAATCCATGTCAGAATGAAATGTGAGAAAACTGAAGGACAGAGATTGTTTTATCCATCAGGAATTTATTGGATCATGAAAAGTGGATGTTCCACACCAGAATGGAGCCAGATCTGAATGACACCTCAAAGTCTTTGAAGAGGCTTTTTCAGCAGGCCATGGAGACTGACAGTCAGATTCATCCTCTGATTTTCTTTCTTCAAGTCTTTAATTGTAAGTAATTACATTTGGATGACAAGTTGAAACTGTATTAGTAACTGTTTTTTTTTTTTACAAAGATCTATAGGACTCTGTGGAAGAACATCATATGTTACTAAAGACTCACTGCGGTTAGGTATCTAGAGTGTCATTGGGACTTGGAGTTGATCTCATGGACTGGAATGTAGAGCTCACAAGAACGAGGCATCAAATGTAAACTTTTGCTGAGAGCGAAAAAAAATGTAGTGTAAATAACCATCCAGGCCTTGTGCAGTAAATGGAAAGGCAGTCATGACTTTGTTTGTCAGACCGGTTCAGTAGGACATATTCGATCAGTCTTCGGCGAAATGCTCCCATTGGAGAAGTCTTAAACATTTCCAGCACACATTCTCAACTGAATTCTTGCTATTTTTTTATTTTCAGTCTCTTCTTTCACATTTCAATCTGTTTTTCCCCGAGCACAACGTGGCACTCAGTCACACGCATACTTTTGTGATTTTCAGTCTCTCTTGGAGAAAAACGGCTGCTTTAATAACGCTTAAGGATCTCAGTGCCATAGCAGTGCTGTGGGATCAGTGGGAATACGGCCTATGATCGCTCCCAAATGTAGGGATCGTGCCAGAAACAGTGGCATTGGCTGAGCACCAGCATCCCTGCACCTCTGTCTGCTTGTTGTATGTGGTCTCTGACAACCTGTGCTGACTCGAATAAGATGAATTATGTTAGACAGAGCAGGAGACTGATTTGCACACTGCCAGGACACCATGTGTCATGCACTTTATGCAACTTATCATTTGAAAGCTGTTATGTCTGGTTTCATTTGTTATGTGATGTTTTTTTCACCTAAATCTGTTTACTTTTTTTTTTTAATTCTGTAAAAATGCAGTTCATACATACAGCGAGTTGAAAATAAGTCTTCTATGATGAGCATGTTTTAAGTGAATTGCATTCTGATATTTTCGGGGACATAAAGTAAAATATGTCAGGATGATACAACTGTCAGAATAAAGGAGGAAAATGCTTATTAGAAGAAAGGAAACCTTTTCATAGTAGTTTGGCCATAATCTTTTATTATATCTTAGGGGAAAATGGATTTTAAGAAAACTGCGCCACTACTTATTAATATTTAAATAACCTTTATCCACTAAATCAAAGTCATGTGGTGCGACCAATGAAGTAAATGGAAACAGAAGATAACTATATAGAGAACCCTTTGCAGACCCTCATGACTTTATATATTTATATATAACTTTAATAATAACAATAATAATAATTGTAATAATTATTTCAGTTTTGTTTTTTTTAGTTTTCATAATTGCAGCACTTCAACTTAAATGTATTTATTTCAGATGCCAAGTATTTTTTCATTTGTTTTATGTAATATGTTTCATGCTTTCATTTAATATTTATATATTATTCCAGCTTTATTTCAATTTACGAAAGATCATTAATTGTTTTAGTTTTAGTTTCAGTTTCAGTCAACAATACAACACTGTTCAAGGTCAGTAAGTTTCTGACAATGTCATATAATTTTATACATGCATATCAGAGTCACGCATACGCACACTTTGAAAAATGTGTTTAAATGTATATTTAATGTATACTGTGATGTATATGAAGTGTACTTCATGGTTAAACCATGTGAAATGTTTATTTTTTTAAATTTAGTCATTGAATTTTTTTTCAGAACCATATGTAACTGAGAATTTGACACACGTGACTAATATCCTTTTCTTTGTTATGGACACTTTTATTTGTCATTGACCCTGCTACAAATGTTCTTTTGGGGATTTGGGAATGTTATACAATGTTTATTTAGTCAGCTTATCTTTGATCTCTGGCTATGACCTTTATAGTGCTGTCACTTGCTTTTATTTATCCATGAGAACCACAAACCTCTCCGAAGATTTGTTTTGCTATTTTGGTCCCTGTCTAGATAGAGATGCGGGTGTGTGTGTGGTGTCCACACACAGTGGCTTACCAAGGGACCTCCCTTTGATACTGAAAAGAGATAAAACTCCCTTCTTTTCCGCTTATTATCTCTCCACCTGCTTATTCTTTCTTTATTTTGTTTTGAACATTTATAAAGAGCCTACTCGCAGATAGTTTAATCGCAAAGCCACTGTGCCCTGAACTTCAGTCTAAACATCGCCCTGGTACTGTTTATGTTGACTGTGTAGAAGGCTGTCTCCAGCTTTCTGCCTATGACACTCCTCTCTTTCTCTGGGGAGTAATCGCAATCAAATTGTGAAGAAGAACGGAGACGAACAGGGAGGAAAAGAGGTATGCAGGGAGGAAAATGTTACTAAAGCTTAATATTTTCAAACTTTGATTGTGTACCCATTACCAATAATCTCACTCGTCAACCGTTTTGCCCCCCGTTTTGATGGTTTTCGGTCTATGTTTGAATGTGGTTTCATACGCAAGCGAGAGAATGTGTTATGTTTGTGTGTTTCCATGCTCCCTCGCTCACATCTGGAATACTAAACTGAGAGTTGGACTGTCTTGTTGATTCATTTTCATTTTTTCCTACGACGACTGAGGCCAGCTCGTCCTCACCACGAGTACATTTGTTTTTCTCCTCGAGGTGAAGGCAGAGGGAATGAAGGAAAATCTGGATCTTATTTGAAGCTGTTTCTTTCTGCCCTGACGTTCTGCTCGTATCCTCACCACAGCTCAGCTGGAACGTGCGTCGTGCGAGGAGCTTACTGTGGTCGTGTCCCGAGTCACCCATCCCTGAGGATGACAGCTGTACTGTAGTCGTGGGAAAACGCTCCTCAATGCGCCTTTTACTGTGAGTGACTGGACTTGAGTTGGTGGTGTGGTTGGAGGAACGGTTCCACTCATGCTCCACATGGAACGTGGATGCTGCTTTGTAATTATGCCCAGTCAGCATAGGGTTACTGTACTTAAGCCCAACAGCAAACCAAACCCCCCTCTGTATCTTTATTGCTCCTGAAGTTGGGGTGAATAAACCAGAGATCTGCAAACTGAAGCAGCCCCCAAGGACACAAAGCTCTGAGCTTTTGGAATAAACCACGTCTGTTTCAGATGAATGTTGGACTTGCGAATGGGACCTACTCTCTAAATGCACTGATTATAGTTTTTTCTACTTCCATAACGTGTCTGACAGGGTTTAAGAACAGAAAAGTGAGGGGATATTTGAGATAAGCCATCAGTTTGGCTCATGAATATTTATTAGGTGATGTAAAGTTAGCCCGCAAGTTCTAACTGATCTGCTGAAAGCCAGGTAAGTGGGCATAAGCCATTGTAGCATTTACCGCTTATTTCTGTTCACTCCAGAATCTTTTTCTAGGTGTTTATTGCCATCAGTTCCAGTGTTTTATAAAACGATTATTTATTAAATAAAGGTAATTTTCAAAAAGAGAGTTGAAGAACTTCAACATTTCTGAAGGAATATGCAATCAGATTTATACACACTTGATGGTAACTGTATATTTTTACATGACTCTGCTCAGTCCATGGTATAGATTTGTTATTTTCAAAAGCACAGTCCTATTAGCTTTTGGCAGTTCCTGTACCTGTCCTTTAGTTGCCTCCCTCCAATGTTTTCTTTCTTTTTTCCATTTGGCTCCTCATGTAAATCTCATCTGTACTCGCTCATTGTTTCAGTAGTTGGGGTTGGATAAGGTTTGCATGGATGCAAAAGTGCAAGAACTGCTTAGATTGAGCCACGTGTCTACAGTTCCTTCCAAGACTGTGAGTTTTCATACATCAGATCATATTTCTGCTTCCAAATCGAGATTTCAGGAAACTCACTTGGATGTTGGTGTATAATTGGATGCTTTAATGCGCACTTGCTGTTTCGAAGCAGTTTGTTGCCGCAAGATGTCACACAAGGTCATGTGATGATTTCAGAGGAATGCTCTTAGTTAAATAACATTATGGGGAAATTCCACTTGAAAGTGAGTATTACTATTCCCCACTCTCTGAGAAAGACAGAACACTTTGAAGGGTGCAGGGTAGTACTGACTAATTGCAACAATCTACACAAAGTCACTGCCAATTTATTTGAACATGGCAACAAATTTATGCTTATGGCTCTTAAGATGAATAATATTTTTGTATAAATTAATGCTGATAATTTTATTTTGATTCAAATATTGATTCAAATTGTTGTTTTGTTTGTTTGTTTTTTGCCCTTTTATTGATCCATTTTTGTGTTCTGGTCATGGAATTGTGGGTACTGGCTGAAACAGGACTACTGTATACACTACCATTCAGAAGTATGGGTTCAGTAAGATTTGTTTAAATTAAAATGTTTTTGAAAAAAGTCTCATGTCCACCAAGGCTCCATTTATTTGATGAAAAATACAGTAAATACAGTAATATTGTAAAATATTATTACAATCTAAAATAACACTTTTATACTATAATATATATCAAAATATAATTTATTCCTGTGATGGCAAAGCTGAATTTTCAGCAGTGATTACTTAAGTGTCACATGATCCTTTAGAAATTATTTTATTTGCTGATTTTGAAATTTATTTGGAACCCCAAACGTTTTAAATAGTGTAATTTACATGTTGAATCATGCCCATTTAATATAACCTGTTTTGTTGACTCATGTTTGAAATATGTAGAGTCATTTGATGCACTCACAGGTGATGATTGTGGTGATGCATGGCTTTCTGTAGGGCCAGCTTGGGTCTGTGGTTTGCATTAGTCTATCTGTGTTTTCTGAGCTTTACCATGCTCCCATTAATAACAAACACACTTTCATTATATGAGACCCACCATGTGTTGTGTGAAGAATCTACAGTGGTCACGACCCCACTTCAAAGCCTTCTTGCATCCATTTTTAACATGCTGCACGAGGGCAGACTAACTCTGAACTTAATGCCTCTGATAGGCCCACACAGCCCACCAATGCACTTTAAATCACATTAATGATGCTGTGACTATTGGGCTTGGTAATGGCATAAATTAATGTGTGGTGTCTGTCTTTATCATTCTCTTTTTAAGAGTTTTGCCAGACATCAGGGTTCCATGGGCGAATTTGAGCTTGTTCCATTGCACTCTACTGACCTCTGGCCCAGAGTTTAAAGATTGTAAGGTCAGGCAGTGGGAAGCACAAATCACACAGTTGTTGTCCATTTGCAAACAGCATGAAGTTGGGATCATGGGAAAGACTGATTGTCTGAAAATACAGGATATCACAGGAATCTAAGTTGTAATGTTTATGAGCAGTGTAGAGGAAACATTAATTTTAAAATATAATATTACATAAAATTATATTATATTAGTTTAGTTTAATTAGTTGAAACAATGTTTCTGGTGATGGCACTGAGTCTAATGGCGAAAATTTTCAGTTGTAATTTTCAATTAATAAAAAAAGAAATATGACTATAATTAAAATAATTACAATAAAATAAAAAAATTATTGTGATAAAATTATTTACTTAAAAATAATTAAACGGTTGTGTAAATTTAATAGTAGCATATGTAATGTCAATATGTTATTGTAACATTACTTTAACTATAGTGGTTTCCAAACGGGGGGTGGCGGGGGCCACAAGATGATTTTTTTTTAACTCGTATATTATTATTACTTTTATTATTGTAATTATTATTATATGTATTAAAGCAATCTAACTTGGTTAAAATGCTAAAAACATGCAATCAAGATGTAAACTGAAATCATATTTCTTGTTTTCCTTTCTATTTATTTTTGAAGAACATGCAAGTATTCAAAAATGAATTGTGGTTAATAAATTTGACACTACCTGTTTCTGTTAATAATATAGTTAATACACACTATAGTTATCATTATACTGGGGACATTTGAATATTGTGTTGAACAGTGGGCGGCCTTTTGTGAACATCCGTGATGGTCCCATTGGTCTGTTGAGAGGTCATACGATTTCCTGCCGTCCACTGGTATCAGACTGCATCACTGAGTAAATACACTGGTATTTCTTGCACGTTGAAGCACATCTTTTGGAGCAGCCCAACAGTTATCACCATTAAATTCATTCTTTAGGATTTAGCTGCTCATTAATCAGGGTTCTTTGTAAATCCACTACTCAGATAGATGTTGAATTCCTCTGACACTCCCCTGGCAGTTTGGTCGATTATGAAATGGCATCTTTGGGTGGAGATGTGCCTTTTCTTGATTTTGATGCTGTTTTCTGACCTTGGATCACTTAAGGATTTGATGGGCCATTTGTTATATAATCTAAAATGTCACTGACGCAATGAGTCACATCTTCTGATGAACTGCTTTTGGGAGTGTGTGTTTGTTGTGACATGGTAGAGGTTTGGTGTGGCCCTCATCTTGAGGGAGGACTTACACAACAAGCTGCGAGGGGGATGAGGAATCCATTACATCCTGCACACTTCCTGTTCACATTAGACTGTCCTCCTACACACATACACAGCTACATGCCCTCAGATTTAATGTTTCCTTTGCTGCTTATGATTTGTTATCAGTAAAAATTTAAATGAGGTGTAACTTCAAAACTGCCGATCATCATAATTGCTTATTTTCATTTTTTTCCACTTACAAAAACATGCTAGATGAGCTAAATATGTTTGCAAGTTTTACAAATTTAGAAATTAACATCAAGCATGCAAAACTTGCACAATATGCACACATTTGGATTTGTGCCGAATGTGAGAGGAGCCCAAGTTTATTTATACAGCTTATTCCCACATGCCAGTAGTTTCAGTTTTGCTTGAAATAATATTGTGTAGACTTGGTGTTTATAATATATTTTCTTTATAATGAATGGCTCATTTTTCATTCCTGTTTCATTCTGAATACTGATAAATTTATAGGATTTTTTGCAGAGTGACAGGAACTAAAATACATTTAGAGTGTTTATTATATACATGTACACGTACACCCTAGTAAAACAGTAATATATTTCAAATACATTTATTTCATACTGAGTATAGCTCAAATCTATTCTGACATATCACTTGAGACTTACTGATATAAAAATTATAATTAGACTTTATTTAAAGTACACTTTAAATGCAAGATATTTAAAGTGTACCTAAAGTATACTTGCAATAGTTTCACTTTAGCACAATCAAATATACTTCAGTATATCCTTAGTTGGACTTCAGCAGTACTTCTGCACAATTAAAGTGCATTAAGTGCTAAATTAGTTGTTCTAATTTAGCAAACTTTAATTATACCAGTTTAGGATACTAAAAGTACAACTGCAGGGTATTTTTATTAAGTACACATATGTGTATATAAATGTATTTGTAGTATACTTAGCTTGAAATAAATGTATTTATTTATGTTTTTTTAAGGCACCAATGTAACTTACCATTTTTTTTCTTTTAATAATGCACTTTTGACCCACTGTGACTTCTTTTTCGGAAAATAGTATAGCACCCAGAAATCATCATTGTTTCCAAGCTGACACATGAAGGTAATGGTGCACATGCAGTGGCTTGTTTTAAAATCAACTTTGATGATAATTATGTCAATAGGGATCTGAAGTAGGATTCAGAAAACGCACAGAATGTGGACACAGCAAGAGTGTGGCAGTGTTGGTAGGACACATGTTGCTGTATTAATTAAGTATTAGGTATAAAGTATTAACACTCCTGTGTAGGAGGCAACAGGAGCGCCTGCTTTCCTCCATCAGAGCGAAGAGCTTGCTGTGTGTGGAATGTGTAAGGCAGTGATGTGAAACAGATGCCTCCTCTGCAGGCTTGATGCTGCACGTGGCCGCTGTCTCTCCAGACGGATGCTGCATAAAACGGAGAAGGTGCGAGCCAAGCAGTCCGGTCCAGCATCTATTAGACTAGACTATCGTGGCATGACTTCACAGCACGTGTGATCGCAGGCCTTCTGGTGATGATGATGTTGTTGTCACATGTACACACACACACACACACACACACACACACACACACACGTACTCGCGCGCTCTTATACATGGGCCAGTGTGTCAGCAGGGACCTTTCCGAGCACAGTTTGAGTGTCTGTAGCGGCCCACGCCCCAGGCCTGCCAGTCCAGGCCCAAATCACAGGGCTGCTAACCGCAGGGAGCTAATTGTAGCACAGCTCCTCGAAACGCTTCCCTTTAATTCTCTCCCTGGTTTCACTCACTCTCTCTCCTCGGATCAAACATAAACAATTGCTGATAAAGCTTGGAAGATCTGGACCGAGGAGATGAGCCAAGAGAACGTGTGAGAAGTGGAATCTGAATCCGAAAACTTTCCAGAAACTTGAGACTGACATGTTTAGAATGAACCAATTACTCTATAGTTGAGGCATTTGGGGGGCTTTTTAGCCTGTATTTACGAAAAAGTAATGACAGACAGGAAAGTGAGAGGGTTGGGATTTAAACCAAGCCGGGTTCGAACCCCAATCCCCATGAGCCGATGAATATGGTAATAATTCAGTACCATAGTATATGGCACCATTCAAATATTTGGGGTCAGTAAGATTTTTTTTTTAAGAAATTAATACTTAATTCATCAAGGATACAATTGACAGTAAAGACATTTATAATGGATTCCTATTTCAAATAAATGCTGTTCTTTTGAACTTTCTATTCAGCAAATAATCCTGAAAAAATATGTTTACACTAAAATATTAAGCAGCAAAAATTGACATTGAAAAAATAAATGCATCTTGAACAGCAAATCAGAATATTAGAATGATTTCTAAAGGATCGTGTGACAATGAAGACTGGAGTAATGTTGAAAATTCAGCTTTGCATCACAGAAATAAATTATATTTTAAAATAAATTCAAATAGAAAATTTTCAGAAAAGATTTTTTCAGTCATTACTTTATTTTTTATAAAATATATACAGTCTTGGGGACCATAAGGGTTGTATTTAAAAAAACATAAAAAAATCTTTCCATCCAAAAACTATTGAATGGTAGTGTATATCAAAATACCATGGGATTATAATTTGCGATACAATCACTGTACAGTGATAGCATCATAAAACAGTAGATTTTGTAAAAGTGGTCATTGGACATATACTGTAGTTATGTTGATAATTCTTCAGCTGTGCTGGTGTGTTTAAGATATTTGCGGTGGTCTCTGGTCTCCATCTCTAATGATCCTGCCGGCTGTTCTGATGAAGATCTAAACTCTGTAACATCTGGCTAGCACTTTATCATCCCACTGCCCAGTTTCCTTCTGCATGTTTGAGAAGGACTGACCCACAATTACAGGGTTGCCAGATCGCAAATGACCCCCCCGCGTATCGTACATAACCTACGGAATGACTGGCTTGGCAACTGTTCCAACAACTACTGTAAATAGCCCATGTCTAGTTTTTCCGTAACATGGTTGGTTACGGTGGAGATTTCTGTGGCCTGGTACAGTCTGTTCACGAGGTTTCCTCACCAGTTACAGGATATTTTCAGACCAAAGTACCTGAGAAGAATTTTAATAACGTAAGAGGATTATTCCCATTCTGTTATGCACAGTGTAACAGTGCTTATTTTGTTAATTGGCTAGTACATAAACTTCAAACCACTTATGAGAGTGTTTGAGAGGGTTGATGTGTGGTACAGAAACATTAGATGCTGGAGAGCGGTAATGGCTCGGTGTTTTAACAGCGATTGAAAAGTGTTGCTGCTAAGCTTGCCAAAACCATTTACAACTGGATAGGATGATTTCCAAATAATCTGATATAAACACTGATGATAAGACACTGATATATACAGATGTGTGAATCACACACACCAGGTCTCCATCTGTCCTGCGTAGTGATAGATTCTACAGGATGGGATTCTTGTTATCTATAAATCTTTTATGCTTTGAACGCAGAGTACAAAGAAGAAATGGGTCTATGATGTTACATAAGCACTTCATAATTTACAATAATGACAACATTGGCCATCATCAGTAACATTAGTTTGTGCAGCCTCTGTCGTGCATTATCATGACAGAATTTTTTTTGTGTCTTTGTGGCCACTAGAAGGCAGTGTGTGATTTGAAATTTCAGGTTAGTGGCTGATCATGAAATCCGAGGTCTTAGTAATGCATGTGCATTAGAGCTCAAAGAAAGCAGCATGTTGTGAGGTTCATATGTCAAATTTATGAGTGTCAATTGACATTTGTATTGATTGACAGTGTTTTTAGATGTGAGGGCTCATGTTCATAGTCTTCCTCTCAAGAGATTGCATAATGCTGAATTTTCATGAACTGCAATGTTTTTGGTTTTATGTCAGTGTTTTATGATACATTATATACAGTATTATATTTGTTTTAACTGTATAAATTTGCAGTTTAAATAATATTCATGAAAAATGTAATGAAATTAAAACAATTATAAATCACTATTCAGCAAAAAAAGAATAGAATAAATAAAAGCACAAGTTGTTGGAAAGTATGTATAAGGTGTCAATTATAAGTAAGTACTGTGTTAAAGCTTATAATAGCACCAATTGAATCAACACAAACAACATTTCTGAGGAAAAATATTAATTATAAGTAAGCTTACACTTATTCTAAGTTAGATCCACTATTGTATGCTGTTGCCGTATGGCAACATATCATAAAGTACCTTAAAATAATATTTTTTTCCACATTTTTTTTTACAGTACTTCAAGTTAAGCCATTCTTAGAAAAGAAAAAGATTCAAATATTTTTTTCTATAGGTCTATCATAATGCGTGCGGTAGAGGGTTAAATGGCTAATTTAGTTTTTTTTTTTAGAAACTTTTTTACCTTTTTAAAGGTTGTTCCATTTTAAAAGTTTAAAATCTGTAAAAAGTCAAATTTTCCCATGAATTCTGAGTAGTCCTTCACTTTTCCTGTTTCAGATGGAGCAGTTTTCAGATGACGAGCTGGATCATGCTGCAGAGGAGGACAGCGATAAAGAGGACCAGGACCTGGACAAAATGTTTGGAGCATGGCTGGGAGAGCTGGACAAACTGACAAAAGTGATAACCAGTACATTTGTGTAATAATCTCATGGTTGTCAGTGTAGATTAGGTTTGTGGTGTCTATACCCATGAGGCTTTAAGCAGCGTGATGAGTCTGTCAGTCATTCAATTCCGTTTTGTGCAGTGTCCTCATGCAACCTCAGTGTCTGTTCATAGATGCATTTCAATTTACTATTAAAGCTTATTTTATTAGTTTGTAATGTTATGCAACAAAAGGTATTAAGTATGAATGTCATCACTGATAATCTGTATTTTTCTAAATTAATCAGATAGTCCTGAAATCCCTCTACAGTGTTATTTACAGTACTGACACAGCTGAATCTACTGTATATGTGTAGTCTCACCACTCTTTGTTTATCTGTTTTGCTGTCTTTAGAGTCTAGATGACGGGAGACCGGAGAAGGTGCAGAAAGCACCTCTCAGACAAGAGACAAACATGGCCAACATGGCCTACCGCTTCTCCATTTATAACATCAACGGTGAGGCCACATTATTCACTCTACATCACAATATATTCGATTATTATCCACAATATTATATTATCATATTCTAATATCATTATAACCTCAGATGGGGGCTATAGATTGCAAAATTATTCATGTAACTGAGGACTGTGCATTTTAAAGTCATTATGACTCCATAAGGATAATTATATATTGTTTGCAATAAAAATTATTATGACTTCATGGACAAAAGGCTCTTGAGACATATGTTCATAAATATTTGACATGCTTAAAGCTGATTTGTTTACACTTGTTTGTGTGTGTACATTTGTTTCCTCACAGAGGCTCTGAACCAGAGTGACGCAGTGGATCTGGATGCTCTGATGGCGGACCTCTGCTCCATCGAGCAGGAGCTCAGCACCATCGGTAAGCCTAGCAGCACTTCCTCTCACCTTGGCCTGACAGGGGACACCAAAGTTCGTCAGAAGCCCCCGGCTGGACGCAGTCACAGCACCAAGCACACGGGCAGCAGCAGTGGAGGGGCGAGCAGCAGTGGCGGCAGCACCAGCAGCAGTACCCGCGCCTCCCCCGCCTCTACCGTCAGGGTGGGCAGCTCCAGCAGCAGACCCCCGCTGGCATCCAACTTCTCTCTGGATGACATCACAGCCCAGCTGGAAAAAGCCTCCCAAAGCATGGACGAAGCAGCCAGGCAGAGCTCCACGTCCTTCAGCTCTACAGTCTCAGCACCGTACTCTTCCTCGACCGTGCGGCGGCCGACCTCCCATCATCATCATCGCAGGACAGGGTCGGTGGGTACGGTCACCGAGCATGAGGTGCGGTCCTTTGTCCATTCCTCTCGCTCTAGCATTAACTCGGCCTCTGCATCCAGCATGGACTCGCTAGACATTGAAAAACCCAAGTCTGATCAGGACGGGTTGCAGGACGGACAGGACCAGCCGAGTTCAGAGGTAAACAGTGCTTTGTATTGTTGTTATCTCATATTATCCGACATCTTGGATGGATTTTTTTGACCAAGCTTGAAGTAATGCATTATCTTTGAAGGGCACATGCAACATGCCTTAGAGTTTGTCTAAAAAAAAGAGATTTTATAAGGCCATGGGTCTCAACCAGGGGGCCAGGGCCCGATAGGGGCTTTGAGCAAACTTCCAAGATGGCCTTTAGGTTACTTAAAATAATTTGAAATAAGACAAAACAAGCATTAAAGGGTTAGTTCACCCCAAAATGAAAATTCTGTCATTAATTACACACCCTCATGGCGTTTCAAACCCGTAAGACCTCTAGATGTTCATCTTCGGAACACAAATTAAGATATTTTTGATGAAATCTGAGAGCTTTCTGACCCTCCATAGACACCAACGCAACTGAAATGTTCCCAGACCCAGAAACGTAGTAAGGACATCGGTAAAACAGTCCATGTGACGTCAGTGGCTCAACTTCTATTTTGCGAAGCTACGAGAATACTTTTTGTGTGCACAGAAAACAAAAATAACAACTTTATTCAACAATTCTTCTCCCCCAAGTTACCATCTTCTGCCATTTTGGAGTGTACCACGACGCATGTGCGCGCTTTCTCCTGAACATAAACAACGCAGTTTACATTGATATCGTTCCGGAGAAAGTGTGCGCATGTGTTTTCAGTTGTGTTGCTGTCTATGCAGCTGTTCGATTTCATCAAAAATATCTTAATTTGTGTTCCGAAGATGAGCGGAGGTTTGGAACGACATGAGGGTGACTAATCAAGGACAGAATTTTCATTTTTGGGGTAAACTAACCCTTTAAAACAAAACCAAACAACTAAAAATCAAGATATTTCTTATTTTAATTCACCTCTTCAACAATAGTTTTTTTTTTCTTTTTAATTCCTTCGAGGAACCTGGGGTTTGGAAAACCTATATATGTACCAATGTACTTTTGTGTGATTTCTAGACATAGAAGAATAAATTCTTATTTTATTAAACCTCAAGGTCCCACTTTAGATTAAGTGGCCTTGTACTTACATCAAAAAATATGTACAATGTATTGTGTTCATATTGTATTGCAAAACACTTTTGCTGCTATCGAGGCGGGATACGGGTAAGGTTAGGCACAGGTTTGGTGGTATGAGTAGGTTTAAGGGTGGGTAAAGATGTAAGGGATGGGTCAACAGTGTAATTATAAATGTAATTACAGAAATTAATTACAGATGTAATTGCCGGTATTTTTTTTTAAATATAAGTGCAATGAAAAAACATGTACACAGTAAGTGCATTGTATCAAATTATTAATTTAAATGTAAGTACATAGTAGTTAAGGCCACTTAATATAAAGTGGGACCGAAAGGGTGAGAAAATGTTTTTAAAAATCCTTACATTTAATCCAGTAAATGATGAAAAACTTGTCATGGGGCCTTTGAATATCATTGTGTTCAGTGGGGTGCCTGTTGGAACAGCCTTCAGGTCTAAAGCGCTTAAAATGCTGCCCATGTAGACAGCTCCCTCGGTTTCCTTCGGTCAGTTCATCAGGCCTCTAGCAGAGCAGATTAAGCATTAAACTGAGCATTGCTTCTGTCCCTGAGTGAAAGGCCGAATAAAAGCAGCTTTTACCCTTACTTCAGACTTAATTACACAGACAAGTGATTTTGCTATAGTTTGGATTATATTTAGTTGTTGTATTGAATTGGATCTAACCCAAATATTTAATGGTTAAACTTTCAACCCATTTTGGGTACAGTTAAACAAATGCAGATTTCATAAATGCATCAGTTATTAGT
Source organism: Sinocyclocheilus anshuiensis (assembly GCF_001515605.1). Classification (NCBI taxonomy): domain Eukaryota; kingdom Metazoa; phylum Chordata; class Actinopteri; order Cypriniformes; family Cyprinidae; genus Sinocyclocheilus; species Sinocyclocheilus anshuiensis. Next base: position 2,936,008 of record NW_015540887.1, read on the forward strand.
TACATTTTCTTTCTTAAATGAATTGAAGGCCGTCATGAATCATGTGCGTGACAGTCACAGACCATTTCTTTTAACTTAAGGCTTTTCGCATTGCCCCCAAACACCAACTTGTTGGGTTTTGTTATATTAGTATGTTAACCGTGTTGGTTAATGTGAACCAGCCTGCTAATGGAATGAGTTTGTGGTCACAGATGAAATGATTTAAGAAGGCACACAGACCACTGCTATTTAAAGCTGTCTGCATGCTTCCTTCGATTGTTCAGAGGAATAGTCTTACAGGGCAGATTGTTGCGGAGGGATTTCGCTAATCTATCCTATCCCATGGATCTTTACTGATAAATATGATTCACCTACAGATGATTGATGATAGATAAACACCTCTAATTAAATGACAGCGTGTGCACACATGTGCGATTAAAAACAAAACATGATCATTACTGATTATCCTTGGAAATCACACTAGTTAGGTCTTTAAAAGTGCCACTTAAAAATTATTTGAGCCATTTGAAATGTGAAATTTAACAGTTTTGGATAGGACATTTTTAGGACATCTTTTTAGTTTCAGTGATTATTGCTCACAATTTTCCCCTGTGCTTTCACACTATGAAAAATCATTAATGTTTATTAATCAAAGCACTAATGACTCTTGTTTCTCCTCTCCCTGCACAAAGCACTCGTATCTGGACAGGGAGACCTCTCTCATTCTGAAAAGCATTGCAGGAAAGCCCTCTCACTTGCTGACAAAGGTGACGCCCTCTTTGCACCTCTGGATGCATTGAGTTTCTCCTAGTGGCTTCCTAACCCCTCTGTGCATGCCAGCATGATTCATTTTCATCCATTTTTCTTTCATTATGTGTCTTGGTATTAGACATAATGAAGCTCTTCTAATGAAATACAGCTTTGTATAATTCCTCTAACCTTGTTCCTTATTCCTCAGTATTTTTTTGGTTAATTCATACTGACCTTTACCATCTCCCCACCTCCTGCGTCATGCTGATTCCTCGTCTGTAGCCAGTCAATTCAATATATCAAAGGCCATCAGAAGTATCAGAATATATGGTTGACGCAGAGTGTTGTGCATGGATACTTCACATCACCTACAATGTTTGTGTTGTTCCATAACAAAACAGGAATGTACAGGCCTCTATTAACTCAAACTCTCAATTTATGTATTGTTGATGTAGTTATAGTGCACTACATTTTAGGTCCTGTTTACACCAAGTCTGACAGGTAACCAACACAATTGATAAATTAATCATGAACCTTCAAAAGAGAGGTCAGAGTTGGTGTAAAGCGGTTCATGGAGATGCATTGTTTTAATTTTGAAATCTTGTCCTGCATGTTCTTCTTGGTGTGAATAACCCCATTTTTCATCATTTATTTTGGTATTTACTTTTGCGTACAATCAAAATAATTGGTGAGAGAAAATTCCATGAGATGGGAATAAAAATTGTATTTTAATGCTTTTGCATTAACACAAATCCTTAATGAGAGAATGTTATAGTTTTGTAAGCGAAACACAAATATTCTTGGAGGAATGCAAAAGCATTGCAATAAAATGTTTCTTCTCATCTCATATTGTTTTCATCGCCATGTTCCCTCAGGGGCTCCGTAGCATCTGAGACGTCCACTTAAAAACTTAATTGTTTTGCACTATGACTATTGACTTAAAATATGCCTGAAGAGCATGTTCATGCATGTTTTAATTGCATTTTGAGTTTGAGTTTGGTTTTGGCAGCTCTTCAGGACTGCATGTCCCAATCAAATCATTAAATATGTAGGAAGATATGTAAAGGATTTCGGGGAGCTCATTCCATTTAGAGGTTAAACATTTGGACATTTGAGTTCAACAGAACAATATTAAACTTCTCATATTAGAACACGAAGTTGAAAACTGGACATGGATTATTTGTAATTGCCATTAGATTAGTTTCATTGCTTGTTATTATGTAAGGAAACTTAGTTTCGTCACTGCTTATGTAACACAACATCTGTGATAATGACTGTAAGTGATGACTGTATGCTCCCTCCGGGTTTGTATGTACCTGTTCATTAGAGAGGTGCAGCCCCAGATCGGTTAGCTGTGGACAGGTGGCAGACGGACCCGCAAGGTACCGAGTGACATAATGATCAGCCCAACAGATGGATTCTAGGAAGCGATCGAGTTTCACCAGAAACAGCAGGCTGCAGTCCCACACAAAAGTCTTTTGCTTCCTCACAGACAATTGTCTGCCACATTCAACCGGTGTTTGTTTTCTCTTTTTTTTTGAGGACTTTCCTACACAACAAAAACAGTTTAACATCAAACCTCCGTTAAACTGTTTAGGATTAGTCTTAAGCTTTCTTCGCACAGGTCAGCTCATCTTGTTAAACTCTACTGTGGCCTATAGACCAACAGTAGCCGGACCAGTGCCCCAGACCCAAATTCAGAGTGTGTTAAATCCAGCACAGTCTTATGGCAAGTTATAACTAATTTACATTTCGACCAATTTTGGTCAAATTTGGAAATATACGCAGTTTCATTCATTTTCATGTGATCTGCATATGTTCGATGGAGAGTTATGTTTAAGCCTTGAACTTCATGCTTTCTTTATTTCTAAAGTAGTAAAAATTCATACAAGATCAGGATGTTGTAAAATAGTTCAATTTTCTTGTGAAATTGGGTTGGTTAAACCATTCACTGGAGATCTCAGATTTAGTACAGTAGCAGTCTAGTTTTAGTAACTCCGAATGCATCTGTTGAAAATCTCTTTAAGTTGCATTGTCACTCCTTGTGTTGTTCTTTGCTGTTTTGCTTTGGACACTGTCTAAAGTGCGAGTCACTTGTGTTGTGGCGGCATTAGCAAGGCTTGGAGTCGGTTGAGGGGATCTGATTGGTTGGAGGAGTTGAGTGAACGTGCCAGTAATCCGCTTTACACTCGGGAGGTTTCATCACCTAGATTTTCATTCCTTATTCTGGCACTGTCTGTTCATCACTGCCCTTGTGCGCTACGCTTTAGCATACTTTTGAAAAAAGTACTTATTACGGATATAATATACTTCAAAAGTATATACATAAATGTGAACTGAATGTAATGTTTTGGACACTTAATTGCATGTTAACTACAATTAAATGAAAAAGATTCTAAATTTACATTTTTATAAAATATAAGTATTTTTATATTATATTAAATTAGTTGAACTTGGGTCCTACAAAAATGGTACTCATAAGTCTGTTATATAATATATGTAATTACATAATTTCTCCTATAATCTTTTAAATTAATAATTAATTTATAGAGTATTATTATTATTATTATTATTATTATTATTACTATTATTAATAATAAATTTACATTTTTATAAAATATAAGTATTTTTATATTATATTAAATTAGTTGAACTTGGGTCCTACAAAAATGGTACTCATAAGTCTGTTATATAATATATGTAATTACATAATTTCTCCTATAATCTTTTAAATTAATAATTAATTTATAGAGTATTATTATTATTATTATTATTATTATTACTATTATTAATAAATATGACATGTATTTATGGTAAAATAACATTTTTATTGAAACTTAAATTACTTAAATTTGTAATGAAGTTGCCAGTTCTCATTCAGTACAATACATCATTTCTTTTTTTTAATAATCAGTTCTGGTACACTTAATGGAATAGTTTTAAATTATCCTTCAGTAAACAAGCATCACAGTCTTGTGAAAATGTGTTCAGATTATTTGTGACTCACCACTAGCGTATATATGCTGATGTTCATAATGTCTGTGAGGTCATGACACCTACAGCTCCTGGGTTCATGTCTCTCGTCATACTCCCACTCTCCACGTTTATTTGAGTCACTGATAACAGTAACTCTGCCCCGAGGGCACTCACCTGCTCACAGAGATGTCTTTCTCTCTCCTCTCCCTACACAAGCTGCGCTGGCTCTCCTAATTTCCCCAAAACCTTGGATGCTGTACAAGCCCTGATTTCTCAGCGATATAGATAATTGTAGTTTCTGCAGCCAGGTGGTTTGTAATGTAGAATTACGGGTCAGGAGAACAGCTGCTGGGCAGTTTCTGCTGCTGCTTATCGGCTTTATTTTTGGTTTCTCTGTTGGTTTTAGCCAGGTTTTAATTTCTTTCTTTTTTTTTGTGGGTCGACAGTGGGTCGTTTAGTTTTGACATTGAGGACTTGAAATTAGGGATGCACGCTATATCGGCCACCATATCGGTATCGGCCGATAAATGCTCATTTTTTCTGTTATCGGTATCGGCCCGATAAGAAAATTTGGCCGATATCTTAAAGCCGATAAATAATGCTTTATTTCCTTCAGAGACACTTCAGATGCGCGCTGTTCGTTTGCAGCCTTTTGTGCAATTGTACGTAAACTAGGCTGCTTATGTTGAAGTGTTTGGGATGTGGGTTTTAATGATGAGAACTTTTTTGTAATCAGGCTCTCAAAAAGTATATAAAAATTTGGATATAGATTTATCGGCCAACATATCGGTTATCGGCTTTCAAAAATAAAGAATTATCAGTTATCGGTATCGGTCAAAATGTTCATATCGGTGCATCCCTACTTGAAATAGTATCTGGATTCTAATCTTCAGATGAGGCTATTCTTATTGAAGACATGCCTCTTTTTAATATGTGTGTTTCTGTGTCAGCTATGTCCCATTTCCACATGCTGTCTATGAGTCGTGAGCTAACACCACTTTTTTAATCATCACTTTAGTCAAAATAGACCATATTTTCTGGAGTTTTTATTATTTAAATGTTCATCCAATTACTTATGAAATGGTTAGTTCACCCAAAAATGAAAGTGAAAAATGACTTACTCACCATAATTGAATTAGACACTATAAAATTGTCTGTACTGTAGGTGTGTGTGTGTGTCTATGTGAGCCCTGTCATGGACTGGCCATCCGTTCAGGGCGTCCCCCGCCTCTGGCCCAAAACTGTTGGGATAAGCTCCAGCCCCCCACGACCCTATAGAGAATAAAGCAGTTTGGGAAATGGATGTATTTACTCACCACAATGTTGTTCCAAACCCATAAAACTGGTTGATCATCAAATCAGATTTTTAATGAAACCTGAGAGACTTCTGTTCCTCTATTGAAAGTCTGTTCCACCAAAACTCTGAGATTCAAAAAGCTCATAAAGACATTGTAAAAGAATGAGATTTGTTCTTTCTCATCAAGTGCAATTTAACTTACAATTACTGTATTCGATGTACTTTATATATGTGCATTGATCAATGTTTATATGCGAATAAAGGCTTCAATTAAATCATAAAAGCAATCATGTCAGAAGACTGTGATTAAACCGCTCAGTTCATATGGATTACATTTACTATTCGAAATTTCAGTGAAATAGACTTCCAGTGGAGGGATAGAAATCTTTAAATCTGATAAACATAAGCAAGAATAAATGCATGGCTATGAATATGAATAATATTCAATTTGCATGTTACTGTTACTATAGCTGATGTGCTGGGCATTAGTCAGGGGAGGATGTGTACTGTTAAGAGGCTTGAGCTGTAATTCCCTCACTTGCCATTTTGTTAGTTAAAATGAGAAGGCATGTGTGTCCAGATTTTAGGATGATTCTGTAGCTACAGTCCGTTTTTCTGTGCCCTTTTGTGGCTGTTTTCTGGTGTATTTGTGTGTTATTCACTGCAGTGTGAGAGGATAATACACTGTGATTCGGCACAATTCCAAACCCAGACTAAAGCAATTGCACACAAATACACACAGAAACAGGGATGGGGAGGGCTTGATGGAAGTCTATCTGACAGTAAAAGGGGAGGGATCATCTCTTTGTTTTAGAGAGCGAGAGAGAGAGATTAGCCAGTAGACGAGAGGTAGTAGAGTGTAGCCAGTTCTGCCCATCCTCCACCTTGTAGTAGATGCATTTTACGCTCTTGGGCAGAGGAGCTTCTCTCTGGGAATCATTTATGCTGTTGGAGGGGTATTCCAGTCATTTGTTCTTCAGTTATCTCACAGCTTCCTGACCATTACGAATTTACATGGACATTAAACTGCTCTGAGCATGGATTTGCACACCTCAGCGATGGCCAGAACAGCCACGAATAGACATGGACCAGCTTCAGACTTGCTACAATGGGATATTTTTCTATTCGACTGGACCTATAATTCTAAATGTGACTATTGAAAAGCAGCTTTCTGTAATCTGTTGAGGCGAATCTGTATTAGGGATTGCAAAAGGGCTACCAGAATCAAATGGGGCGAATGCCAGGAGAAGAGCGTTCAGATTGTGTTTACCGACATATGTCATAGCACTGCTTGTTTTTAAGCCTTTACCTTCCTCTTTATTTTTTTGCACCAAAGCTTTTAATTGTCAAAATAATCCTTTTTACAATGGCTTCTTGCTGGAAAAGCCAGGTAAATGTGAGGGTTGTGCACTCTGGGTCTTATAGATCATCAAATGTCCAAATGTTTAACCATAAAAAATTGGTTACTCCAAGCAATAATTAACGTTACAATAATTCAGAATGTATTTCCATGTGTTGACTGTGTTTGTATGTGTACTGTATATTTAGGAGGAACAAGCTGCCAAACAAAAAGCTGAGAAGATCCGAGTAGCTCTGGAGAAGATAAAGGAAGCGCAGGTTAAAAAGGTGAGAGATGATCAGCAGTTTTTTTTTGTTTAGATGTAAACATATCTTAACTGAACATGTGACGCAAACCTGGTCACATATGTTTACTGCTTATACATCTGTGCTGTACAGTAGTTTTCAGATGACACCTTCAGCATGTGCAATGTGGTGTAGTGTAGAAGCGGGTCATCGCAGCACACTTACATGGCTGAATCAGGCCCCCGTGGGACCTGGGAAATGATTTTATAGCACATTTTCACAGAATGTTTAGTGTAATTTGGCTTTGGAAGAGCTGTGTTGCCTCTAATAGAGATTGACCGATATTCAGTTGACCAATAAGTTTGCTGTTATTAACACATTCTACTTTGGTTAATGGTTCTTTAATAATAATAATAATAATAATAATATTTGTTAGTATTATCATTGTTGTTAATAAAATATTAATAATAATTTTTTTGTGTGTTTTCTAATAATTATCTGAAAAGGTGAGACCTTTTTTCACACTTTCTACTTAGCAGTTCTTTCATAATAAAAACAATAATAATATATTTTTAATACTAATTATTATTATTAAGATGTATTTTTATTATTACTTGTATTAGTATTATTATGTTTTATTGTTGTTTTCTAATAAAACAATAAGCCCTGTAAATCTATGGTTTACTGTGATTATTTTATTATTTGTTAGGCACGATGCAGAGTGTTAGACGTTCTAAAATCACTGTAAACCACAACTTCATGGGGCTTATGGTTACTACATATACCTGACAAGGGTTCATAAAATGAACACACCGCAACAACAAAATAATAATACTGATACTACTACTAATAATAATTTATTTATGATAAATAACAGTGCTTCTCCCAGGCAATGTAATTCAGGTATGTGTTTATAGGTTATTTTACAATGGCTTATAATAATTATTGGTAACACTTTTGGGATCAATTCTCACTATTAACAATTTTCTTATTAGCATGCATATTACTAGCATATTGGCTGTTTATTAGTACTTAAACACATATTAATTGCCTTATTCTGCATGACCCCCCTATACCTAAACTTAACAACTACCTTACTAACTATTAATAAGCAGCAAACTAGGAGTTTGAGGCAGAAGTTGTAGTTAATAGTTAATAGTGAGAATGATTCCCCAATCTAAATTGTGACCTATTTATTTAGTTACTGTCCATAAAATAAATAAAATGAATATTAGTAATAATTTTGTCATGTCATTTATCTGATACTATAATAAATAATAAGTATTGGTGTTGGTCTTTAAAAATAATACTGATCTCTAGACTCTCTAGAATTAATTTAATGTTTCAGTCTATGTTGGCAAGTATAAATGTATATAAGTAGATATACGTACAGTTATAGATTGATGTCCTGTATCAGGACTTCCTGAGGTTTGTGTGTTGTTATCTGAGGAGGTGAAACAGGGCTGTGTTGATACAAACAGCCAAAGACCGGATGATCAAGACAACTTAAACACATTGAAGGGATTAGCTGTGTGTGTGTGTGTGTGTGTGTGTGTGTGTGTGCACACGTGTGCCAGTGTGCCCTTACTCTCCCCCGGCGTCTGTTCTCTGAATATGTGTGTGTGGGTCAGCAGCCCTGATGGAATGTTTTCTGGGTCAGGTCACTGTCACAGTACACAAACTGAGCTTGCGTCTCTTTAAATGCTGCTCAGAAATCTCTCTTGAAGTCAAATCGCTGTAAATGTGCTCTTAAAATCCACAGTTAATCTGGAATGACTGCTTGTAGACAGTAACAAGCTGCTGGGTTTATGGCAGTGCTCAGGGAGGAAGTCATCGCCTTGTGTTCTGAGATATTGATCTCCCTAATTATGATCGGATAAATTAATACATTTCTGTTAAATATATATGTGGATATTTTTGAGCATTGGTGGAAATTCATTGTTGAATCAGTGCGTGTAACTAACAGTTAGAAAGAACTGATTGTTAGAAAGAAATCTAATTTCGCATCTAATCGAGGTATCGACAGATAGTAGATTAATGTGTAAATTCTGGTATTTTCACTGGCCTTTGACCATTCGTATGGTAAAATGTAGGTCAGTGTGTAATGTCTTAGAGAGGGAGGGGATTCCTATTGGTTTATATGTTCACAGGCTTTTTTGAGCTGGGAGATTTTTCTTATTAAAATGGGGATATAGATGTGGAAGGGTTATTTAATTTAATCTTGTTTGTGAGCAGTTGATGTTGTTGCTGTTTTACTCGGAGCTGAGGTGAATTTTTGCCTGGAGTGCTTTCAGAAGGCCTAACCCCCCAATAAAATGGCACAAAACACAGGTCACGATGTAACCCACTGATGAGAGAGAAATTTTTGCAAGCACCAACCAAGTGATGTACAAACATATGTAACTTTTTGTCATGTCCTGTCTCTCCCCTCAGTTGGTTATCCGAGTGCACCTATCAGATGAAAGCTCAAAGACTGTGATGGTGGATGAGAGACAGACGGTGCGTCAAGTGCTGGACAGCCTGCTGGACAAATCCCACTGCGGTTATAGCCTGGACTGGTCTCTGGTGGAAATCATCACTGAACTCCAGACGGGTAAGAGCCAGAAGACTGTCTGATTGTAGCTTGTTCTGGCCAAGAACTGCACAGTAATTGACATGAAAATGGACCAATCACGGGATGTTTCTAGGTGAATCTGGATTTGGTCCCACAGTAATAGACCAACATGCAACAAACTGGTGCAAATAGTGTCAAAAAAATCTCTGAATGGTTTTACAGGCAACACCAAAGTAATTAGCAGAAAAGTTGGAGTAAGTAAGGTTTTTTTCAAAAGAAATTAATACTTTAAAGCAGCAAAGGTGCATTAAATTGATCAAAAGTGGCAGTAAAGGCATTTATAATGTTACAAAATATTTCTGTTTCAAGTAAATACTGTTCTTTTGAACTTTTATATTCATTAAAAAATGTTGGAAAAAATACGGTAAAATATTTTGCACAACTGTTTTCAACATTCATAATTACAAATGTTTCTTGAACATCAGATCAGCATATTAGAATGATTTCTGAAGGATCATGTGACACTGAAGACTGGAGTAATGATGCTGAAAATTCAGCTTGACCTTTTCACAGAATAAATTATATTTTAAAATGATTCTAATAGAAAACGGTTATTTTAAATTGTAATGTTTCACAATATTATTGTTTTTACTGTGTTTTTGATTAAATAAATGAGGCATAAGACACTTTCTTAAAAAATTTGACAGACCCCAAATTTTTGAGTGGTAGTGTTATTCATAGTTTCCATTCAAAAGCAATAATTACCGATTATTTAACCAACACAATTCTTCAAACAAAGCAGAATACACAGTTGTGCATGAAGATATCATGATTACTTCTAATTTGGTGCTAATTGCAAACAAAACTGGTCACACTTTATTTTAAGGTCCAATCCCGCCATTAACAGACCATTAACTATGACTTTTGCCTCAATGAACTCGGCTTATTAATGGTTAGTAAGGTAGTTGTTAAGTTTAGGTTTTGGGTAGGATTAGGGATGTAGAATATAGTCATGCAGAATATGTGCTTTATAAGTGCTAATAAACAGCCACTTTGTTAAGAATATTTAAGAATATAAGCAACTAGTTAATAGTGAGAAGTGTTACGCCAAAACTTTGAAATATCATCTCTTTAAATATCATTTGTATATTGTAAACATAATTGTTTCCCGTTAGACTTATAAAAACCAGTGAGTCATCGAAGACGTGGTCTGGCAGGAAGTGCACATGCAGCGGTGGCACTTGAGTACATATGATAATAGACTATTCCTTCACGGACTAGTCTAAAGTATTCAATTGAGACTGAAGTATCCAAAGAGAGATTGAATCAATAAAGAAAAATGAAAAAAGGGATTAAAATCATGTTGTCAGGCTTTCCCCAGATGAAGCATAACGACAGCTGGATGATAATGCACATCTTTTTCATTTTCCGCTGGTCTTCAAACCATAACAGCAGTCCTATTTGATTTATTTGATCACTGCAGATTAGCAACGAGTATAGATTAGCAAAGTCTATGTCTGAAATCTCAATAGGATTATCCCATACAATCATGTGCAGTCTGAGCGAGGATAGCCCTAGAGACTAGGTAAATATTACTATAACCGCTTCCACCAATTCCATAATAGTAAGACTGTAAGTCTACTGAGAATACATTTTAAAATATCATTTGAATATATTTTATTATTTTATTTTAAAATGTAATTCATTCCTGTCATGGCAAAACTGAATTTTTAGCTTCATTATTCCAGTCTTCAGTGTCACATGATCCTTCAGAAATCATTCTAATATGCTGATTTGCTGCTCAAGTAACAATTCTTATTATTATCTATGTTGTGCTGCTTAAAATTTCTGTGAAAACAATGACACATCTTTTTTTCTGGATTCTTTAATGAATAGAAAGTTCAAAAGAACAGCGTTTGACATGGTAAATAAAAGATTTGTGTAGCTTTTTAACAATTGAGTACATCTTTGCGTACAAAAGTATTCATTTCTTTGACCCCAAACTTTTGAACAGTAGTCTAACTTTGCATGTTAACAGAGGTATATTATAGTCTATTAGACTATACTTTTATTTTTATGTATTTTCAGCCCCATAGACTTCTATTTTAAGTTCATTACTATAAGCATTTTTGGTTTGTTTTTATGGTTTGAAAGACAAATCTAATTTATTATCTGAGGTATGTTTTTGATAGAGTTGTATTGAACCTACATGTAGAATATGCCTTTAACTGAACCTGCCCCCTCCCTTGCCGTGTCTAATATATGAGTGTGTGAGTCAGAGGCCTCATGTGCTGGGCTGCTCTGTATGTAGGTCCTGAGCGATCATGCGTGTGGCCATAGCCTACATCTCCAGGGCTTCAGCTTTTCCACTCTCTGCTCTTTCAGTTGAGGGAGAAAAAGGCAGAGAGGGGAAAGACAAGGAGATCTAGTGGTAGGGTACAGAATATCCGCCAGATGGACTGTGCTAAAATCCCTTTAATAAAAAGAGCAGCGGAGGTCTTTTCTGGAGGTATTTTGTGCAAGTTAATGGATTGTTGCAGTTTATAATGAGGAATGATGTGTTTTTGCCCCTCTGGCTGAATGAGATCAGAAATAGATGTACACACGTGTATATTCATGAGAAAAGAAAAAAGTGTGTTTTCATGCATTAAACATTTTTAATTTTCATGTTGTTTTGAACGATTCTTGTCTTGCTGTCAGCACCTAGTCAAACTCTCAGATTTTGCTCTTTTGGCAGGTTTGTTTGTTGGCTCATTGTTTTTGAGGGTTAAGCATGTTGAGGTTAAAGGTCACTGATTTGTTGTTAAGGTGTGGCGGAATCGGGCTTAATCCAGATATGTGACCCTGGACCACAAAACCAGTCACAAGGGTCAATTTTTTTAAACTGAGATTTCTACACCATCTGAAAACTGAATAAATAAGCTTGTTAGGATAGAACAATATTTGGCCGAGATACATCTATTTGAAAATCTGGAATCTGAGGGTGCAAAAAAATCTAAATATTGAGAAAATCACCTTTAAAGTTGTCCAAATGAAGTTCTTAGCAATGCATATTACTAATCAAAAATTAAGTTTTGATATATTTACAGTAGGAAATTTACAAAATATCTTTATGGAACATGATCTTTACTTAATGTCCTAATGATTTTTGGCATAAAAGAAAATCAATAATTTTGACCCATACAATGTATTTTTGGCTATTGCTACAAATATACCCCAGCGATTTAAGACTGGTTTTGTGGTCCAGGGTCACATATTAGGATCAAGAGAAGTTTAAGGGATTTTTAATTCCTCAAGTTTCTTTAATCACCTAATGGATGGACCTCTGCCAGATTAGTGATTTCACTATTTTCATGTTTTATCATTTTTAAAAAACTGTGTTAAACATTTGTTAAAGGTTTGCCTCTTATAGTCTGTCCCTTTTGTTTAAGGCAGAGCTTTCCAAACGTATAAATCTTGTGTCTGACAGGATACTTGTCAGTGTACAAGGCAAACATTAGACTCAGTTCACACCATATACCTCTGACAGCCTGCTTGTTGCCTTGGCAAAAAATGGTTTAAGAAAATGTATTTTTCTTTTTTTCTTTCTTTATAATTATATATATACAATTTATCATACATAATAAGTTTTATTTAAATAATACTTCTGGAACTTGCAGCTCTCATGTAGAAATTGTAGTTAATGTATCAATTTGATTTACCTCAGTGGGTTTTAAGGTTTGACCTATTTTAAATTTGTCTAGTGCATGCAGTTTGTTACATACTTTCTCATCCTAAATGTCTTCAGGGGACTTTGAAATCCTGGAAGACAAGTGACTTTCCCTCCATGAAATAGTCCAAGGGATCTTTATAGTCTGTAAAGAGAGCAGGGCTGTGGCAGTAGGGCTTACAGTAATTTGGATAAATGTCACTTTTCCTTACAGACCATCGGATCTCTTGTTGGCCTGTTTACTTCATGATTTTGACATGGACTACTAAACCTATCTTTAGTTCACAATCACTTTATTATACATCAGAATGTGTTTTCAAGGAGAAATGAAAGTGCTCTGCAACTGTAAATGTACGAAGTGTCCAAAGATGTTCTCCTCATTGATTTTTGAAAAGCAAACAATCTTCATACTGGTTACACTTTGTTTTTCCAGAGAGAATCTTTGAGGACCATGAGAACCTGGTTGAGAACTTGTTGAACTGGACCAGGGACAGCACCAACAGACTGATGTTCATCGAACGCATTGAGAAATATGCACTTTTCAAGAACCCTCAGGTAATGCTACATATAATACTAAAGGTAATGCTAGTATATATACAGGCTATACTAGTAATATAAAATCTGTCAGTAGTGCCCAGTTCTGTTGTAGCAGCAAAAAATGGTTCCATACAACTTCTGCACCACGTTTCACATACAAGTCTTCTGTAGGCTACAATAGCATTTTTAAATATTGTGTACACTATTGTTAAAAAGTTTGGAGTTGGTAATTTTTTTAAATGTTTTTGAAAAGTAATATCTTATGCTCACCAAGGCTGTATTTATTTAAGCAAAAATACATATATGAATGTAACAATGAAAGGCAAGATTTTCAGTGAATAATGCTTTAATTTTTGAGTGAACTGTCCCTTATTGCCCATGTAATGTGCAGTTTTGTCACCAAAGACTGATAATAGATATGCAGGAGAAAGGTGACTGAGTTTCAGAGTGACAGTAATATAGGTTTGTTCAGTATGGATGTTCTGCTTGTGCAGTGCTCTATGGATCAGTAGTTTTATTAGTGTATGCGACTGATGTAGGTCAATGTCATGTAAATGCTGAGCTATAATGAATAATTGATCTCAGCAGCGGCTGGTTGAAGTGTGTTCACTGTCCAGACTGAGTCTCTGGCTGCTGCTTTGGCCGTTTTAAAACAAAAACGAACAAAAAGTCATTCCATGTGTTTAACCACTTTGTTTTCTTGCATTGTATTTTGTTGAAAGTCTGTTAAAATGGCACATTCAGATATCTAAAGATTGGTTTTGGCTAATGCTCTATTAAACCTATAAATAGGTGATAGTCATAGATCACTTTAATATCTCCCTGAATCATCTGTTTCCTCAGAACTATTTGCTGGGGCGTAAGGAGACGTGTGAGATGGCAGACAGAAATAAAGAGGCTCTGTTGGAGGTGAGACAGACTGTGAACCTACTTACACACATTTTCTCTTGGGTTTTAAAGCCAGCATTACTTATTTAGGTCATGTCAGGCATGTTGTACTCACTGGAGTGACTGATAAAGGTTTGTTTTTGAGCAGGAGTGTTTCTGTGGAAGCTCTATCAGTGTGCCTGAGATGGAAGGGGTGCTCTGGCTCAAAGACGACGGCAAGAAATCCTGGAAGAAGCGCTACTTCCTGTTACGAGCCTCTGGTATATATTACGTGCCAAAGGGTAAAGCCAAGGTAAATTGCGAGTCTCAATCTTCTGTTGTCTCATGCTTCATCTCATAGTCTGTTTGCTGTGAAGTTTTCTTTTTCACACACTCAATGACTGACACAAACACTTTCGTACACTTGCTGACTGATACACAAACACTCTTACACTATGGCCCACCTATAAAATAAATTTTCTGGTGATCTGATCACAACGGGTTCAAAATGTCAGAACATCAAAAGGCGTCTGACCACATCACATTTGTAAAATCACATTTCTTTAGGCTCTGCCGAAACAAGAGGGGCATCATACTTTTTTCAAATTTTTTTGTTGTCGTTGTGTGTAATAAAAACATATACATACACTGACTAGTTTACAATCAAACTGGGCAGCACTAATAATAAATCTGTGCATAGTGTTAGATTAATATTAAGGATTCAGTCCCAGAACAAGATGCTCCATAATCTAATCCACCCACAAACTGAATGATCTCTAAAAGCATGAAATGAGATTCTGGGATTATGTGTGCATATGACTGAGATGATTATGTGCACAATCACATATGCTCGTATTATGCATGCACTTAAGTGTTCACACATATATGTGCAGATACACTATGAGGCCTGAGCAGTGATAATACACAAGAGCTTTGTGTGAGAAACAATGTAAATCAGCATTCACGGAAAATCTTCCCCTTTCATCTTACGTTTGTGCTATTTGAATAAATATGTTCAATTTCGTTAACTAAAACTATTAAAAATTGTTTTGGATAATTGAAATAAATCTAAAATAAAATAAATATTTGATGGAAAACATAAAAAGTACAAATGTTGCCTTGGCTATTAACTGAAATAAGTTTAATTTGAAATAGTAAAATTACAAGTGACCAATGACGTTTGCCATCATTGATGTCAAACCTGGCACAAGCACATCTTGTGAATGTGCAAATGTGATTGAGGTTTGAGAGCTGAAGCATGAACACACTTGCTGTCATTCACATATAATAATTCCTGTGCTTTTCAAGAGATAAAGTGCCTGCTGACTCCATGTCTAGAGATCAGTTAATGAGTTCAAGTTCAGAGCAGATATGGGCCAGTGACTGCTCATTATCCACAGACCACAGGGAGGCAGAGGGTGATCGAGAGAGAGATAAAAGAGCAGCTGCTGTACATCCTCAGGTCATCACTCTGGATTTGACTGCTGCTGCCCATCTGCATCACTAGCATACTCACATCTTGTTTCATACTTTAACACTGATGCATAACACATGACCCGTCTGATTCAACATGAGACAAGTACAGAATCTCAGTTCTTAAAAAAAAAAAAAACGTTCAGGACCCCCCTTTTCATGCTATTCAACCTGTCTTGCCTATTTCTGTGCACTAATTCAACGCACTTTTTACAAATGTAGTGCTCCCCCTAGTGGATTCAACAGTGAAGTAGCATTTAGGTCAATTTAGGTAATTTCATTTTTATTTGTTTATTGTTGCTTATTTAAAAGCTAATTTTAAAAACTAATTTTCATTGTAACAATATAAGCAAACAAATGGGTTAAACAGCAAGTCAGGTGTGTGGCATGATGTTATAAAAATAATTATAAAATAAATAATCATTCTGAAAATAGTAAGAGATAAGATGCAAGCATATGCATGTAGACAATCTATTTATAATTAGCATTAGTGTTATTACCAGCATTCCCTACAGATGCATTCACAAACAAAGATTTTCCTTTGTTATATACTAACATGTAGTCTTTTTCCTTCCATCCTGTGTCATCTGTAGGCCTCTAGAGACCTAGTTTGCTTCCTGCAGCTGGATCATGTTAACGTGTACCTGGGTCAGGACTACCGCAGCAAGTATAAAGCCCCAACTGACTACTGCATGGTCCTGAAGGTGAGGGATGACAATCAACTTTGTACATTGTATCAGACATAGCAGTTTTATGCAGTTATAAAAGTTTTAAAGGTGCAATAGGTGATTGTCTTCAGAAACATTTTTGGTATGCTGGTTGAAAGTCTCTTCACATCCTGATAGCAATCATTAAGTTAAGTGGTCTAAATGTATTTACATATTTGTGGAAGGCGTAGGACCAAGAAATGTTCGTCCAGTCAAAACGCTCGGTCCGAGCATTTTGATTGACTTTCCTACCTGCCTGTCAACATATGTATTAGCATACCTCTTTTCACTCGGTTCGCGCAGACAGGATATGTCATCAGCGCGTTCACGTACTCTGTGCAGACAGAGCGAGAATGGCAGACAATCATCAACAACCCGATCTTCCTTCCTGGTATTGTAGTACTTTTACTAACTTTACAATAAAGTTTTCTCACCGGTGAATGACATATGATGTATTGTAGTAATCTTGTCTCTGGTCGTCTGGTCTGTGTGCGTTCCTGAGTTCAGGAGGCGTGGCTTTGGACGGCGATTTGCAGGGAGGGTGGGACGTACGCTTTCAGTGCTATCAGGCTAAAGTTAGCATTTTCTAAGATCTCCTACTGCACCTTTAATTCCTTGCTATCAGATGTCAGTCACACTGCTTTGTTCCTGAAGAGGAAGATGAGTTGAAGCCATGTGTTCTTAAAATGCATTTACTTAAATGACTAAAAAGTAATTAAAGTAAAGTAAAGTAGCGGAAGCAGTAAAACAAGCATTTGCCTGTCCATATCTCTAGTTTATCATCATTTTCCAGATTTCCATTTGTCTATATGGTTAAAGCAGACAGCAGTCAGAGGTTTTTGCCAGAGAACATTTTAAGCGCTGGGATCTGTAAAAGTACAAAATCTCGGTCTGCATTATAATTTATGATTCTGGACTGAACAACATATTTCTTCAGTTTGTGCAGACACCCTCAGAAGGAAATCAAAGCCACAGAAGTGAGACAAACATAAATATAGCCTGTTTTTGGTCAGTGTTTGGCTTTCCTTTGACATGACTTGTCTGCTGTTGAACTTATCTGGCGTTATTCTTGCATAGCCAAAGTTTTGAGTACAGCATAAAGGATTGACCACACTGCAGTTTATTATTGTGAAGAACTGCCTACTTAGACAGAAAGAGACCATCTGAAAAGTGACCGAACCAGTATGTGTTTTACGCTCCATTTAGAGAGGAGTTCATCTGAAACAGTTTATTATACCAGACAATCTAATTCAAATTATGGTGAAACATCAGCCAGCAACTAACAGCATAGAAATCACACAGACATTTGATCCCACTTTGGCAAAGAAGCGTTTATTGTATCGAACTGATACTGAACTGAACTTTGTTTTCAAGGATGGGTCAGAAATTGCATAAAAGCCATTCAATCAGTTTTACTTTTTTGGTAGTGCTTGCGAGTTTTGTGTTTAATACGCATCAGACATTTAGTGATCAGACTGTGAGCTAGTTGTGGCTGAATTTACTCTGACCATAGTCTAATACAGGGAAAAAGTCTTTACACACAGACTATAAAATGCATCAGTATAGGTAACGTCTCTGATTTCGCCACACAGCACCCACAGATTCAAAAGAAATCACAGTACATCAAATACCTGTGCTGTGATGATGTCAGAATGCTGCATCAGTGGGTCAATGGAATACGCATTGCCAAGGTAACGTCTCGTTATGATGACATCACCCTGCTTGGTGTATAATGTGTATACAGTAGCTAGGTTTTGTGGCTGAATCTATGTGATTTGTAATGCAGTATGGGAAGCAGCTGTATTTGAACTACCAGGAAGCCATGAGACGCACAGAGGCCGCTCATGACTGGTCCTCCCTCTCCAGCTCCAGTATCAAGTCTGGTTCCAGCTCCTCCAGTCTACCAGGTGAGTTCAGCAGTGCAACAGCAGAAATATAGAAATCTCAAATGAGATTTAACAGGCTTGTGTAATGTTGTCTGTGTTCACCCGTTTACTCAACTTTGTGATTCTTTCATGCAAACAGAATCTCAGTCCAACCACTCCAGCCAATCAGACAGCGGCATGTCAGAGACCACGTCCTCTGGTCATGTGCGCTCTCAGAGTGTCGTCAGCTCCATCTTCTCTGAGGCATGGAAGAGAGGCAATCAGGCAGATGAACCCAAGGTGACCGTTGAAGAACTTTACTAGTCTCTTTATTTGCGCTGCTTTGTTTCACCTCTGTTTCTTCATCATGGTGTCATTATCATCTCTTCTGTGTCTTAATCCATTTTGAAAGATCTGTTGTTTGCAAATATTATATTCAAGAAATAGGGTTCACAATATGTACAATACACCAATCAGCATTCATCTGTTTTATATTAGTTGTAATGAAAACCTGAAAGAAAATATACGCATATACCAAGCAGAAAACAATGAGGTTTGTATGGTTTGATGGTGTCAGTGATATAATTATAGTTCTGATTTTGTCCAGTTTAATTAAAATGCTCTGTCAGTGGAATTTGCTGAAGTAGGATATGGCATATTGTCAGCTTCGTCCTAGTAGTGTTAAGTTTAATTGCTAAGAGGACAAGGGCAATTTAAGCGACCCTTTGGGTAATTGTGGGACAATACTTGTATCGCACTGTCACCAGATATATTACTGGTCCCCTCTCTGTTTGTCTACCCAGGATGAGAATGTCAAGTCTGGAAAGGCTATACATTGGTGGGGATTGAGGTTAGGAGTGTGATAAAACCTCACACTCTAACTGTTTATATTTGATATAATCCTCACATGTAAACCTCTAAAGCAACTAACCACTGATATGATGTGTGTGGTGGGCAGTACAACGTAGTTGTTTTTTGAATGCTGGGTAATTGGGGGCTGGTGTGAGACACCTACTGTAATAGTTTTTGTTAACTCTTAACAGACAGCGCACTGGTGTTGTATTTTGAATAACCTGTTATGATGTTTGGTGTGTTTTGGTTTGGTATGTGTTATAAATGATACATATTGTCAGAGAAGGTAAGCACGAAAAAAAAAATGTATGCACACACTGAATTGCTGTTGTCTTAATTGGTTGTTTGGAAGAGCAGATCTCAATTAATACTAACAGTTCTTAGCTCCTCCCTTAAGACTTTATAACATTTCCTATAACATTTCATGTTATTTCACACTTTTAATTGCACTGTCTGCATAATATCTTGTTGCACACCACTAATATATATCCTTCAAAAAAAATTAAATCAATGTGAACTAGATCTGTTCTAATTGAATCATTTTTGTCATTTCCACAGATGAGAATGGATGGCCCACCAGCACAGCCTGCTAGAGCCTCTTACCCTCTACAACTTCCCCAACTGCCCCAATCTCTCCAATCTCGTAGCAGCTACAGTGGTGTGTCCCCAGTGTCCCCCTCCTCGCCCCCCTCGCCCCC
>NW_015540887.1:2956266-2956602 GCF_001515605.1 Sinocyclocheilus anshuiensis
CACCAGCACCTCCCCCTCTCCCCAACCCCACGCACCACTCCACCCCGGTTATGTTCACTAAATACAGCACCCTCGCTAGGTTGCAAAACATCTCCCAGGCTCCAAGTCATTACAAACAGACCCCCTTATTGGCAGCACAACAGCAACCTATGCCCCCAACACCGCCCCCACAGTGTCTCAAACCTGTAATGAATAATATGGCAGATACTGCCAGCAGTCCTCCTCCGCCCCCACCACCACCACCTCCTCCAGAGATGCCAGTGCCAGGGTCAGCCATGGCGGTGTTGAAGCATGCCCCCTTCCGCCCCCAATACGCTGCCCCCCCACCTCCAGAGG
>NW_015540887.1:2956883-2966844 GCF_001515605.1 Sinocyclocheilus anshuiensis
GAGGAAGACCAGCTGCCACCTCCACCTCACCTACACAGCAATGGCTACTTGCCTCCACCACCACCCCCAGAACAGTTAAAATACCCACCTCCCCTCAGCACCAATGGGCTCCAGCAGTTCTTAGCTCAAAAGTTCCCTAATATGACCTATGACTTCTCACCTGTCCAACAAGATGAAGAGCCTTCGCCACCTCCTCCAGTGTGTTTCTCTCCACCCCCTCAGCAGTCAGGTCCACCTGCCCCACCTAAAACATTCACTGGTGGGTTTCCACCCCAAACGCCTCCGAAACCCGCCCACGGCATTTCCCCCATTTCCCCTGTGCCACCTTCTTTGTCTCCAACCCCTCCGGCCACCATGAAGAAACAACAAAGCCTCTCCAGTGGTCACAGCCCCAATCAACCTCCACCTATCCTTCCCAAGCAATATAGCCTTTCTTCCAAAGCTGCATCTGTATCTGCCCCCATCTCTCCCACCCAATCGCTTGTAAAGCAGATTGTAAACCAGTTCCCTGACGCCCCTGATGGATCTAAATGTCCCATATCTCCTCCTGTGGTAAAAAACAAACCAAAATGGCAGCCAGGAGGGCAAGCTCAACCACAATCTCCTGAATTTCCTCCACCCCCACCAGAGAGTACCCTTGAATTCCCTCCACCTCCTGCTCCAAGTCCCCCTCCTGCCCCACAGCCTTCTGGCAAGATGGGATCACCAATCAAGAAGTCCCCATCGACGTCGTCAAATTCTTCTACTGGTTCAGGAGGGAAGAAGCCCCCTCCAACTCCACAGCGCAACTCCAGCATGATGTCCACCTCTTCCATTGAGTACCAGGAGTCCAAGAAAGTGGAGGATTTGGTCAGCATGTTTGCCCAAACCAGTCAAGCCCCTCCCAGCTCCTTCTCAACTCCATCCTCTACGACAGGATCACCTTCCAAGGACTCTTCCGCAGGTCCTCGAAAACCAGGCAAGATCAACTTGGCTAATCTGCCTCTGGCTCTCCAGGGGAAGCCAGGTCAATATCAGCAATCCAGCTCAGACTTCCCCTCTCCTCCTTCCGAATGTGACTTTCCCCCTCCACCACCAGACTCAGAACTCCTGCCTCCTCCACCTCTCCCATCAGAACTGCACACCGGGGCTCCCAAAGTGGCTGTGGTGAACCCTCAACCCCAACACTCCTCCAGCTCCACATCCTCATGGAAGCAAAGCTCCTTGAAGAAAATGCCCCCTCCGACTATGCACCGCCACAGCAGTGGCCCACCCGAGCCACTTGCCCTTTCTCCACCTCCTCAACAGATGCCTCTGTCCTCTTTTAACTCTCAGATCCCACCAACTTCCCCCAAGGCCAGTCTGTCAATCCAGCCCAACTTCTTGGAAGACCTCAACAGAACTCTCAAAAGGAAGTCCATGACTCGACATGGCTCCCTCACGTCCTCGAGAATCTCGGCCAAGCTGGAGCCAGTAACCACCATGGACGATATGGCCCTTCCGCCCCCTCCTCCAGAGCTGCTGCTGGGCCAGCAGAAAAAGGGTGGATACATGAGCGCCAACATCTCAGGCTATGCAACATTACGGCGGGGTCCTCCGCCGGCTCCACCCAAAAGGGACCAAAACACTAAACTGACAAGCGAGTGGTAGTTGGGACATGTGCTGAGTACAGATATGCCACTCTCCTTTTCCACTCCGTTTATCTTCAACAGCTGAAACGTCTGCATTAAAATACTGCTCATTTTAACCCCCGATTATAACCACAATATGAAAAAGCCAAACCATCTATACATAAGCTTCTCTGCGTGTTTGTGCTGCTTTGCTATTAAGTGTAGCAGATATACAAAAAAACAGAAAAAGAGACTGACGTTGTTATTATAGGTACTGCATGGACACTGCTGTGAGGAGCAAAGGGGATAATGTATGTATGATAAAATATATATGTGGAACAATGGGGTGGGAGGGAACTTGTACTTTTTTATATGAAATTATTTAATACCTGAAATATATTCTTATTTTAAAGTTTAGTTTTGAAACCCTTGACTGTAAACGTTAAACGTGAATAGAAAATAAGGGTTGTTGAACCGATGCTTGTGTGTGTGCGTGTGCGCATTTCGTCTGAGTGATTTGGTTGATCCACTCTCAGAAGAACAGCGAGGGCCTGGTAATAGTGCCGCCCTTGCTTGTCATTAGATGTGCAAATCCCAATGTGGGAACTGCACTTGTGTAGCATACATTCTAAATGAAGTATTCTACCACACTTTCCACATTTAATTTAAATGGTTTAGAAACTTCCACTTAAAATGTCAAGAAAGAAAAAAACAGCTACCATTGTTATTGATAAACTGTTATGTTGTGTTGCTGTGGACCCTTACTTTTCATGAAGATGTCCAAATGTTAGACAAAGATGAAAATGAGCCTGTTGCCGCTTGAGTACATCTCGGCGTGTAGCTGGCCTGTGAATGGGATGGGATGTGATGTCTGTTTATGTTGGTTACATTGCTATCTGTCTGTACATACAGCTGCAGTTCCTGACTTTATCAATGTGCGTTAGCTCTGCATGAGTGAAACACACACTAGGAAGTGATGTCGTTCTCCTTATTTTGACCTCTGTCTATACTCAGTGCTGTATTAAAGTGTGTCACATATCTGGAACATCTATTTCTCACGTCATGGCAATGCCACAATGTACTGACGTTAATCTAGCATGCATGCTTCCATAGTATGGTTGCCTAAGATCGAGCACTTTGTAGGGTTTTAAGACCATAGCCACAAAATAAAAGGTGTCATGTCAAGTTTACTTGACTTACAATGCAAAAAATTCACTGTGTGCCTACTATCATTGTCATCCCTCTAACAAACTTGAATGCATAGGTTGAGAAAACATGTACCTGTTGGTTTTGCATCTCCAAAAGTCTTTCATTTTGAAAGGCTGAGCAATGAAATGTAGGAATAGATAGAGTTCTCTTTACAGGGAGGAGTACAGAGCTAATGCTGCTTCTTAAAGTCAGGAACCTTTAGTTAAATAAATGGGGAAGTAAATGTCTGTTACATTTAAAGTGAACAATATAAATGTGTTAATCACACAGAATGTTGTCCAAGTTCTTGTTATTTTGATGGTTCATTATCATCATACGATTAAAAGCTTCTTATGCTGAATCCTCTTGATTTACAATGAATAACAATGTTAGTCCATTATGGACAATACACTATATAATACATGCATAATGTTTTAAAAATCTACAAATATAGCTAGCTACAAATATGTGTTGCACACGTTTATATGCCTGATTAAACTATGATGGAACTGTAAAAGAATGTGCCTTGGGTTGAACATTGCTCAAGAGATTAAGGCTATACTGCAGCAATTAACTACACACACTTTTAATTTTACACATTTAATGTTATAAGAGACACTCCTTGTTTGTTTACCACAGAATGTACAGCGAAATAAGGAGATAATTATTTCATTATAGTATTTTCTTGGTTGAAAATGTATCTTTTTAAAGCAAAACAATTTCATGTAAAGTTACTGTTTTATTTGAAACATCAGTTGGAGGTTTATCTGTTTGTCTGTCTATTGTAATCACATTTCATGAAATCACAGTAGTAATCTCGAACAGTTAAACTCTCCTCGACACAGAATGACTCCTGAAGACAAAGAGCCCAGAGGAACCCGTCCTGTCCGCTGGATAATGACCTCTTCACTGCTGGACTCTGAGCTGGACCCAAGCGCAGCTGTTTCAGCCAGACAACTGATGCCCAGAGGAGCAACAGAAATGCTGCCAACACGCACAAGACTGGAGCACAATTTCTTTGACTTGAGGAAGAAAAGAAAAGGTGAGAAATATCTTAGTATGATGTTGGTATTAGTGAAGTGTATGTGTGACCTGCAACAACCAGAAGGGAGACCGTAAAAACATTAAACCTTGTCTTACCGCAAGACGTCCCTGTTTGAAATGGCAATGATTCCTGTATGGTCTCCTGGTATATTTCAGACAGACTGTCTCCTTTATTCCGAAATCAAGCAGGATATCATATGTATTATCACGTCCCAGTGTGATCTTCGATGACAAAGATCAAATGAGTCTGTCATTTAATCCGTTTTCTAATGCTATTCTTTCAAAATAGTATTAATGTTTGATAACATACAGAGCCCTGCTGAAAAAAAAACAAGAAAAACCATCACATAATTTGTAATGGTTTTACTGGTTATATAATGGGAACTACTGGTAATTGGTCGCCTTCTATTGGATTGCTAAAACCACTAAATCTTAATGTCACAAAACACACTACAGGAAACCATTTTTTAATGGTTAAAAGTTGATGTTTGCAATGTTTATAATGGTATTTGTAGTGAAAACCATTAGATTTTTTTGTGATGGTTTCTATTGTTTTTTTCAGCAGGGAGGTCAACTTCCTTGACTTTCTAAGATTATTTGGACTATTTAGTCATAGCTGAATTTAGGAATGCGTGACAAGCAAAATGAAAAACAGAATATTCTCTTATTGAAATTGTTTGTCAGAAGTTACAAACCCAAACGTTAGGCTAACCTAAAATTAACCTAAATTTATGGTGCTTTTACTTTGAAGATTGACAGAGGTCAAGAATGCTGTGTTTAATAACTTAATAACTTTTGTGTTAAATAAAAACAGCATACGGATTTGAAGCCGAACGAGGGCAAGTAGCTATATATTGGCCGCATAATGTTTGTTTTTTTGTGAATACATTTTTTTAGTGAGGGTTAAGTGTAACCCAGTTCTTTGTTGACTTGAGTTCATATAACCACTAGAGGACGGTAGTGCACTATGAGAAACTGCTTGACTTTGTTTTGCTGAGAGGATTCCTGAGGCTGCAGTCTAGCGCTAGTATTTGTTGTTGGCAGATCAAATAGAAATTTATATATTAATATATCTTTTTTTTTTTTTTTTAAAGAAAAGTACATATTACCTCTCGGACCACACTGCTTGTTGGCCTGTGCAGGTTGAAATTGCTGGACTGCCTGTTGACTTTATCGACAGAAACCTTCAATGCCAGGTTAGCCAGATGACTGAAGTTATTTCCAAGCTGCCCTGTTTAATTAGAGTAAATGATAACACTATCATAACTTTAACTAGTTAAGTAGCTGTCAGCTGTTAATGTAGTTACTCTAATATTCAGATGTTTGAGGTTGGTAATATTTTTTCAATTTTGGGGAATAAGTCTATTGCGCTTACCTGCTGAAAAACAGCTAAAACCAGCCTAAACTGGTTGGTCTTAGCTGGTTTAAGCTGGAAGTAGCTGGTTTTAGCTGATCTCATCCTGGCCAGGCTGGTAAAGCTGGTTTTAGCTGGCTGTTCCAGCTGGTCTCCCAGCCTGACCAGCTAAGACCAACCTGACCACCTAAGA
Source organism: Sinocyclocheilus anshuiensis (assembly GCF_001515605.1). Lineage (NCBI taxonomy): Eukaryota > Metazoa > Chordata > Actinopteri > Cypriniformes > Cyprinidae > Sinocyclocheilus > Sinocyclocheilus anshuiensis. The sequence continues at coordinate 2,962,252 of NW_015540887.1, forward strand.
AAGTGGCCAAAACCCCTCTAAAACCAGCCTAGACCAGGCTGGATGACCAGCTAAAACCAGCCAGCTGTTTTTTTTTTTCAGCAGACTGCGTTTATTTGATAAAAAATACAGGAAAAACAGTAATATTGTGAAATATTATTCCAGTTTACACCGACTGTTTTGTATTTTAATATACTTTATACTTTATTTTAATATGTAATTTATTCCTGTGATGACAAAACTGAATTTTCAGCAGCCATTACCCCAGTCTTCATTGTCACTTGATTCTTCAGAAATAATATATGCTAAATTGCTGCTTAAAAACATTTCATATTATTATCAGGGCGGAAAACAGTTGAACTGCTTAATATTTTCATGGAAACTGTAGCCTTTCCATGGAAATTTTTATTAATATTTATGTTTTCCAATATTTTTGGATGAATAGAAAGTTCAAAAGAATATCATTTATTTTAAGCAATATTAGTATAGGCTAAATATCCCAAAATATTTTCTAACTTTTTAATAAATGCATTTACTGTCACTTTTGATCAATTTAATGTGTCCTTGCAGAATAATAAGGGATAAAATAAGGGAGAGAAAGAAAGAAAAGAAAGAAAAACTAACGAAAAAAAGAACAAAAGCTGTCACTGGAACAGTAACTTCTCATGTAGGAACTAATACTTTAGGTATTAATATGTATCTTTAATGTACTAATATTTACATTTTACATTACATTTAGTCATTTTGCAGACGCTTTTATCCAAAGCGACTTACAATTTGGGGATACATAAAGCGATTCTTCTTAAAGAGGCAAACAGATACAGGAAGTGCTTGTAATACCAAGTTTCTAGACATTGTTCAAATAAGTACACGCTAGAAAGAGAAGGAATAAATAGAGAGAGAGAATTTTTTTGTTTTGTTTTTTTGTTTGTTTTTTTTATAATGATGATGATGAAGTCAAGTAGCTTCGAAAGAGATGAGTTTTCAGCTGTCGCTTGAAAATTGTCAGGGATTCAGTTATTTTTATTTTTTATAATGTTCTGGAAAGTGATTTTGAGCCTCTCTGTGATGGTACCACGAGGCGTCGCTCACTAGCGGATCTCAGACTTCTGAAGGGGATGTAGTTTCATAGTAGTGAGTGGAAGTAGGCGGGTGCTGAGCCTGTGGCTGTTCTATATGCAAGCATCAATGTCTTGAACTTGATTCGAGCCGCGAATATGCATATAATATGCATCTTTTAGGGGTGAATAAGGAAAAAGAAAAGAGTACCTCTTAAAAAGGTACCACCCCACTGACAGCTTTTGTACCTCTTTTCTGAATGCTGAAAGGTGGTGTACATTACACATATTAAAATATTTATATATGATATTTTCAAGATCTAAAGTGTTACTAAAGAATTGAAGTCATTATTATGTCCATATAATATTTACAGTGATTCTTTATTTAGATCCTCATCTTATGAACTTCATTAAATCATGAATGTTTTCTTACCTGAGACACAGCAGCACTGAAAGAAGAGCAGCAGAATGTAGGCTGGTGTCATCTTTTTTCTTTATTTCTATATTTCTTTTGTAACGCACTTCTGCCCTTCTCACTATGTGAATGTATTTTTCTCCACTGCAGTGCTCAGTAAACAATCTTCCAGCGATGCAACGTCACAAGCCCTGCCTTGGCTTTAACCACAAAGTAAATGCTTTGCCGTTTTAACTGAGCTTTTCATAAAACCTGAAGACATTATGGTTTAAGAGTCTGAAAATGCTGGATGATTATTTCACAATGGCTGCATATATGTGGCTTTTTGAAATGTCAGGGCTTGTGCAAAATGATGTACATTAAACATTTTTTTAAAACAGGACTATGTGTCATGTGTTTTCGTCACTCGTTGTCCTTAATTTGTACATGCTTAATCTGTTTGTACATGTCCTTAATTTGTACATGCTTAATTTTCATCAGTAGTAAATTGAACACTTTCAGAGACATGTGACGTGTTTGAGCAGCTAAAGGGAGCCACGAGAGACTGGGGTGGTTGTCACGCTTTTACTCCGGTGAATATTTCTCACAGTGGATTTATTCTTGACTTTGTCAATTTCTGTACATGCACATATTTTCTTGTCTCTGATTAAAAAAAAAGAAAAGCTATTGAACTTTTTCATCATCTTTGCCCAGAAATAAGGAGACCGTTCATTGCCGCAGTAGCAATACTGTCACACTATATGGGGCAATTTGTCACAATGGAACCTGCCATAAAAGTATTGCATTTCACAAAACGTTAATTTTGGACTGCAGTTGTGTGGATTACATGTGCATTATTGTGTTTTTTTTTAATTTTTTTTTTATCAACTCCCATTCTGACGGCACCCATTCACTGCAGAGGGTCCAATGGCGAGCAAGTGATGTAATGCTACTTTTCTTCAAATCTGTTCTGATGAAGAAAATAAAAACGTCAGCAAATTTTCATTTTTGGCTTAACTATTCCATAAAGCATTCAAAATTAATCATAAAAAAAAGAAATGTTAACGGTAACAAAACGTACAAAAAATTTTTTGGCCAACAGATTGAATTAATTGTATGAAATTATATAATAAAACACGACAGCCTGCCACAACCTGTTATTTGTGATCAATCCTTTTATCCTGGAAAGTTTTTTTTTTAAGTTTAGTATTGCTGACTCGTGTCTTAATGTGGTTTTATTCACTTTTTACCAAACCGTTATAGTAAAAATATGACAATGACATTTCTATAACATTATCCTGATTTGAAACGAACGTACAGAAAGTTACTGAGATGTAATCCTTGGGATATAACTCCACTCTCACGTGGATATCATCTATATAACAACAATATTCTGCTGACTATGCATTTTTCTCGCCTCACTTTTGAGTCAGACTAAACAGAACTGCTCATTTGATATCTTGTTTTCACACCATGGACACATTTCACGGAGCTGAGGTTTGATTTTCACACTTCCACACAAACATTCACGTCCTCTTTCCTTGTGTAGGTGCAATTTTTGCTGTGTGGATACTGCAACTCTATTTATTACTTACAAAATAAAATAACACTATATAAAGATGTGAACAAGCCTGTATAAGATATAAATATGTTGAGAATCTCATAGCTTCATCAAAACAGAAGTGCTCTTCTTCTCGGTCTCTGCAGCTAACAGCTTGTGGGCGTCTGAGTGTGCAAACCTCCAGCAATCTTACGTACGTCTCAAGCCATCTGGACCCCTGTTCGCTGCCAAGTTATGTAAGTCTGAAAAAGAACATGGGCGTGTATCCCAAACATGAGCTCTGCACTATAACAACACCATCTGAGGAGAAGACATTTCAGTTGTCAAGAAAATTATGTAGCTTATCAGCACAATTTTTCACTTTTGAAAAATATCTGGATCTATACACTTTTGTGTCCGAGGTCAAAGGTGAAACATTTCTGTTAAGAGAGCTCTGAGCAAGTGCCGTTTGGAAGAGCGATCAGACAATTCGCATGGAAAGTTCTAGTACTGGGGAAAAAAGGAAGGTTCACATTTAACGTTAGAGATTTTGCACATTAGTGTTATCCTTTCACACATGGAAATACTGATGTCCATACTTTTATTCAGTTATATTTGCACACAATATCGAGTTAATGGGTTTAATTGTTTACAAAAATTACTCCATTAAAATATGTCAACACTGGTGTTGTAAATTATCCCTCTAAACATCACATTTTGCCAGGTATTGCTGGGTAGAGAGATACGCTCACCTGGCTCTACCCTGCTTTAAACAACATCCATCTGTTCTTTACATAAGATTCAAATTAAACCTCACTATGGAGAGACACACCATGGACACACTTCTTATTTTAGGACCTGCAAAATGGAAAACGTTTTTAGTAGCTGGCGAGAAAGAGATCAGTGACTGTCACACATTTCAATAATACTACAAAATGGCACAATACATTTAGCATAAACACATAAAGAGCACCCAAATTAATACTGTAATATTTGGACTTGCTGTCCATGTAACATGATTGTCTTTGGGTATAAGAGGTCATCAAGAACAAAAACGTGATAAACTAATTAAATATGGGGTTCTAACACTTTAACGGTTTTTTTTTTTGTAACCTTTCTAGATGATCATGATTATTGGATGATTTTTCATTGTCAGGTACATGAATGAATAGACAAACTATATTATTGTGTAAATGTCTCAAAATGTCCCACAACCAGAAAGATGTTTCATGCAGGCATAGTTGCGGTTTTAGCTGATGAAATATTTCAGAACAACTGTAGAAAATGTCGAGAAGACTGGAAATCACTAGTTTAACATTTCCAGACATTTCAGGTTTTCCATGACTGTGGGAACCCTATAAATAAAATGTGAAAGGGAAAAAAATTAAATGTAAATAAGGTTTATTTTTATTAAGCATGCAGTCTATGAAGCACTACATACACTTATCAAATATTAAACAAATGGTCAGCATCATGACACAATATTTAAATGTAAAACAAACAAACAAAAAAAGTAAAACAGTTTTAAGTTCATGAGGTTATTAGATCTGTCTAGTACTGCATGTGTGTTGGGGCTGACCGATTCTCATGGGGGGGGGGGGGGGGGGGGGGAATAAACATTA
>NW_015540887.1:2967671-2970540 GCF_001515605.1 Sinocyclocheilus anshuiensis
GGTGCCCGATTCTCATGGGGGGGGGGGGTGAATAAACATTAAATATATTTAATGATTAAGTAAAAAAAAAATAAAACCTTTGTGCAAATATTTCCTATATCATCATCAATCTGGCTCAAACTGATTTTAATTAGATGGGAGAGAATAAATCAATCAATAACTTAAACAATCAAAACACTTTTCAGAGACAAATTAAAAAACCTTAAGCTGTCACAACATGTAATAAATAGAAAGCTACTTCTCTATATTCACTCTTTCTGTTCAGTTCCACACTTTCCTTGTTCCTTAAAACACAACATGAATGTAATGAACTCCCTTTTTGAGCGTGACCTCACAGTAAAGCACACCCTGAACCCACCTCAGGCCGTTCAAAAAACAATCCATTTCAGAGACATCAGTCAGCCCCCATGCTGCCTTCCAAAACACTGCAATGCTGTGGAATGAGCAAAGGTTATGAAATATGGAAAAATAAAAATGTACCCACACTAAATCTAGCTTATGCATATCCTGAACTTCAAACTCTGTATCCTTCATTCAACCGTAAACATATTGGCTTTTATTCATATAATTTTATTTCTCCAAGTGTTTCCTCAGTCCTTGGTGCAAAAGTCTGGTCTGCAACATCTGAATGTTCAGCTTCACATCGCTTCCTCTTTTCTGTTGCACCTCTCATCTCTGAAGTCTCACGGCCTGTTATTAGCATGGTTTGTATGCACACATGCACTGTTCTGCAGTGTAAGATTAGCGCTGGTGGGCGTCGAGGGTTGGGGGAGAGACTGAGGACACTCTCACTCCGTGTAGTGCATGATGGACTCCACGTAGTTTCCAGGGAAGAGTCCTGTAGTGCCGCTCATCACACCTTCAAACCAGCCATCATCATTCTTTTTAATGACATAGATGATGGCCCCCTCCTGGAAAGACAATTCATCTTCCTTGTCCTGCGTGTAGTCGTAAATTGCCACCACTGAAAGCAGGAACAACAAAGAGACAGTCAAGTTACAAGGTAAGTTACAAATGACGAGGCCCATGTGGAATGTTTTTTTTTTTTTAAGATTTATTTTTGGCATTTTTGCCTTTATTATCATAGGACAGATCAGAACTGACAGGAAGTGAAGTGGGAGAGAGATAGGGAGCGGGATCAGGAAAGGTCCTCGAGTCGGCATTCGAACCCGTGACAGCTGTAGTGCAACGACTATGTCGCCGCACTGCCCACAAGGCTATTGGCGCCGAACCATGTGTGCCGTTCATTTAGTTTTACAAATCCCTTGCGTTTTTATTACATTTTAGTGCTAATTTGATGATTCTTTCAGTAATTAATGAAGTCCTATTTGGAGAGTAATTGTGCAAATGCACATGGGGACATCTGTAACAAATTTGCATTGCACCTCAGTGATAAATTTTGTGCATTTGGAGTGTGATTTCTTCATGGTGGAGGATTGAGTACTGTGATTCTACTAACCCAGGAACACATGGTCAGTTTCATGATTGTCAGCTGTAAACAGCTGTCTATTATTGCTTGGACAATTAATAAATGTATATATTTTATTTGAAAATAGGAAAATAATCTCCTATTTATTATTTTTATTATTTAAATACCCGATTTTAAAATAGGAAAATTTAAATGCTATAATTTAAAAAGCTTTTGTCTTGCATTTTATCTCTCAAATAGATGGATATCATTTAAAAAATGTGGAAATTTGCAGAATCAAGCGGACCAAAACTTTTATTTACACAAGGTAAACGTTTGACCCAGCTACTTGCCCGATTAGTATAATCAGTTGTGCATGCCCTAATTTATATTAATATACATAATATTTAAAAACTTTGATACCATAGAAATAGCCCATTTTAAAAGTTTACTTTTTTTTTCTTCTTCTTTTTCTTCTTAATAGCTCCCATTCACTACAGTGGAGCGATGATTAAAGGTGCAGTAGGAGATCTTGGAAAATGCTAACTTTAGCCTGATAGCACTGAAAGCGTACGTCCCACCCTCCCTGCAAATCGCCGCCCAAAGCCACGCCTCCTGAACGCAGGAACCCACACAGACCAGACGACCAGAGACAACATTACTACAATACATCATATGTCATTCACCGGTGAGAAAACTTTATTGTAAAGTTAGTAAACGTACTACAATACCAGGAAGGAAGATCGGGTTGTTGATGTTTGTCTGCCATTCTCGCTCTGTCTGCACAGAGTACGCTGATGACATATCCTGTCTGCGCAGAGGTATGCTAATACATGTTGACAGGCAGGTAGGAAAGTCAATCAAAATGCTCGGAACGAGCATTTTTGACTGTACGAACATTTCTTGATCCTACGCCTTCCACAAAATATATAAATACATATAAATACATTTAGACCACTTAACTTAAAGGGTTAGTTCACCCAAAAATGAAATTTAGCCCATTATTTACTCACCCTCAAGCCATCCTAGACGCGTATATGACCTCCTTCTTTCAGATGAATCCAATCGGACTTATATTAAAATTTGTCTTTGATCTTCCAAGCTGTTTAATGGCTGTCAGCTGGTGTTGCAGTTCATCAGTCCAAAAGTAGTAAAATAAAGCGCATCCCATCCATAATAAAAAGTGCCTCACACGGCTCCGGGGGGGTGAACAAAGGCCTTCTGTAGTGAATCGATGCGTTTTTGTAAGAAAAATATCCATATTCAATATTCAAAAATCACTTTAATCTAGCTTGCGCCAACAGTTGAACACAGAAGCAGCTCCAGGAGGATGACGGATGACGTAGGCGTTGCACATGCGTCGGTGAGTCTCGTGAAAACCAACGTTTGTTAACAGGAGCAAAGGAAGCAAAGTTTCCTTACTTTAGCAAAGGAAAACCAGTCTCCTCTTGGCTTATATCG
>NW_015540887.1:2972039-2972409 GCF_001515605.1 Sinocyclocheilus anshuiensis
CTCGGAACGATCATTTTTGACTGTACGAACATTTCTTGATCCTACGCCTTCCACAAAATATATAAATACATATAAATACATTTAGACCACTTAACTTAAAGGGTTAGTTCACCCAAAAATGAAATTTAGCCCATTATTTACTCACCCTCAAGCCATCCTAGACGCGTATATGACCTCCTTCTTTCAGATGAATCCAATCGGACTTATATTAAAATTTGTCTTTGATCTTCCAAGCTGTTTAATGGCTGTCAGCTGGTGTTGCAGTTCATCAGTCCAAAAGTAGTAAAATAAAGCGCATCCCATCCATAATAAAAAGTGCCTCACACGGCTCCGGGGGGGTGAACAAAGGCCTTCTGTAGTGAATCGATGC
>NW_015540887.1:2972454-2973094 GCF_001515605.1 Sinocyclocheilus anshuiensis
TCTGTAGTGAATCGATGCGTTTTTGTAAGAAAAATATCCATATTCAAAACTTAATAATCACTTTAATCTAGCTTGCGCCAACAGTTGAACACAGAAGCAGCTCCAGGAGGATGACGTAAGATGTAGGCGTTGCACATGCGTCGGTGAGTCTCGTGAAAACCAACGTTTGTTAACAGGAGCAAAGGAAGCAAAGTTTCCTTACTTTAGCAAAGGAAAACCAGTCTCCTCTTGGCTTATATCGAAATCCTCTGACATTCTTCTTTACAAATCCTCGTTTTGTACTTCTAATTAGTGACCGTTGTTTTGATCTCTCCGCTGCGCTTCCGCGTTCGTCACTTCTGAGCAGCGCATGCGCAGCACTGACCTCATGCCTCATCCACCCGGAACTGCTTCCGTTTACAACAGTGAGCGCAAGCCAGATTAAATTGATTATTACGTTTTAAATAGTTATTTTTCTTACAAAAACGCATCGATTCGCTACAGGAGGACTTTGTTCACCCCCCAGAGCCGTGTGAGGCACTTTTTATTATGGATGGATGCACTTTATTTCACTACTTTTGGACTGATGATCTGCAACACCTGCTGACTGCCATTAAACAGCTTGGAAGATCAAAGACTATTTTTTATATAACTCCAACTG
>NW_015540887.1:2973350-2973995 GCF_001515605.1 Sinocyclocheilus anshuiensis
AACCCTTTAATGATTGCTATCGGGATGTGAAGAGACTTTTAACCAGCATAACAAAAAATGTTTCTGAAGACAATCAACTATTGCACCTTTAACATTATTCTTGTAAACAGTTTCCTGAATTTTATTATTAAAATTGTCATTTTTTTAAAATGTGTGCACAGTACCGTGAAGTGCAGCAGTTATTATACAGTACTTGCCAGTGGTCAAATAGGATTTACAAACCAACATTTCATCAAAATATGTTCAGTGTACCTTTCTCCAAGTATGTTTGTGGAGCCCAGGGTGGGTCTTCTTCAGAGTAAGGGTCAGCGTATTCCACCACAGAAGACTCCTCTTCCTCATAGTCTTCTGGAGGTGGAACTGGGTTTTGTGTTTCCTCAAACACCTGCTCTTCCGAAGGGGGAGGTGGGGGAGGCACATCTGAAACTGAGAGATGAGAAATGAACCGGACACTCACGGACCAGGACTCATTTAGACGAGAAGGCCATGCAAGCTCATGGATCCATGCAGAAAGCACAAGAGGTAAATTATGATATGGATGTTTACTGTGAGAAAGAAACAGTGATATAATTTTGACTCCTAATATTCTCAGACAGACAGACGCATACACACATGAATGCACCTGTGTAAAAAAAAAAAAAAGAC
>NW_015540887.1:2974319-2996806 GCF_001515605.1 Sinocyclocheilus anshuiensis
AATTGTTGATTAGTAATATATTCATTGCTAAGAACTTCATTTGGACAACTTTAAAGATGATTTTCTCAATATTTTGGTTTTTTTGCATCCTCAGATTCCAGATTCTCAAATAGTTGTATCTCGGCCAAATAGTGTCCTATCCTAACAAACCATACATCAGTGGAAAACTTATTTATTCAGCTTTCAGATGATGTATAAATCTCACTTTCAAAAAATTGGCCCTTATGACTGGTTTTGTTGTCCAGGGTCACATATAACATTAATATAATTAATAATAAAGACCTTTTCATTTATAAAAACAGGTAGATTTTAATCAATTGACAGCCCTGAAACCAGGATATATTTTCATGCTTTCAACAGCAAGTCTTGCGATGAGAAGCCACATTGAGCTGAACGTGTGTATGAGTGTGTCTCTGAATGCAGGAGGGTCTCATCAGAAAACCTCAAAGCCACTTACTGGTTTCCTGTACGCGAGCCACAAAACCCGTCAGTGGAAGCTGGGGTGTGATCTGCAGTACATTGGGGGGAGGGGGGGCCACTGAGGCTAGGCCACAAGACCACAAAAAGCAAACAGAGGAAGGGGGGAGTGTGCTGGGGTGTAACACTACACTCATGTCACATTCACTTTTAAAGAAGCCAAAAGAAGGGTAATATAAATAAATAAATAAATATATATAAATATATAAATATATATATATATATATATATATATATTTTTTTTTTAAGCAAGTCTTGCGATGAGAAGCCACATTGAGCTGAACGTGTGTATGAGTGTGTCTCTGAATGCAGGAGGGTCTCATCAGAAAACCTCAAAGCCACTTACTGGTTTCCTGTACGCGAGCCACAAAACCCGTCAGTGGAAGCTGGGGTGTGATCTGCAGTACATTGGGGGGAGGGGGGGCCACTGAGGCTAGGCCACAAGACCACAAAAAGCAAACAGAGGAAGGGGGGAGTGTGTGAGCATGAACCAAGATAAAGAAAGTGAATGTGAAAGGGAAAAACAGAAGACAGTAGGCAGTTAGTTTAGTGTGCAAACACTGTCTGACAAACAGGAAGTGGTCACCTTGGAGCAGAAAGGATGAAGGGTGAATCTACACCAGCTAGAGAGTTCAAAGACTAACCAACATACATCAAAGCACCAATATTAACTGCACATTATCTGCACTATATTAACTGCACATTATTATTAAGAACTTGATGAGAGAGATGTTACTACAGAAAAAAACAAATGTGGTAAAGCAAAGATATGATGGTGTGTCAAATACAAATGTTAAAAGAAAGTAGACTGCAGGTAGGGGGTCCATGATGTACTCCGTCTCAGAGAACAAATGAAACTGCCTTTGACGAATCACCAGAACAAATGTTCTGAAAGACGTCAGGTCTGAATAGTGAGAGCAGTACCTTGGTCCTGATTGTAATAGGGCCCTCCGTTCTGCTGGCTGGGGGGCATGGAAGTCTGACCCGAGATTGAGGGCAGCCGGCGATACGGCAGCGAACCCCCCTCTGTGGGCGCGATCTGCCTGGGGACGGGCCTGTTCATGCTGTAGAACTGAGGACCACCTGCATGAACAACACAGCCATGAGATGGAGAAAACACTGACTGCAGACTGATCCACCTTTATTCCCTATTAACAGTCAAAAAATAAATGAGAAGAATTGTGAGAGATCTACAGTCAGACCATTCAAAAACAAGCATTTTGACAATGACCGTAAATGTCATGAAAATGACGTTTAAACTGATCTGGACTAAGGAGGTTTTCTTACTAGATCTTCTTGGTGTGGACCAAAGTACATTTGATGATAGCAGTACAATTTCACAAGGATGGTTCGCAATTGCTATGAATAATCTGGCCTAATTTGGAATGTGGGATTTGCACAATATTTTTAATAGAGTGCTGCAGGAATAACACTTTTCTTTTTGTAATATATACTGTATATATTTGTAATTTTTGGCATTTTCGCCTGTACTATGATAGGACAGATCAGACCTGACAGGAAGTGAAGTGGGAGAGAGATAGAGGGGCGGGATCAGGAAAGGTCCTTGAGTAGGGATTTGAACTCGGGAAAGCCTGTAGCGCGATGGCGCTGTATGTCGGCACGCTGCCTACAAGGCTATCGGCACCAACTGGAATTATATATTTTTCTAAGCCAAAACCTGGAAACAAGTTTGCATTTAAGCACTTCTGGTTCCATCGTCCCCAAGTCAGTTTTTTTTTATGTTTTTGGTTAAATGCCTGAAATAAGGTCTGTGGTCAATACAAGCTCAAAATATTTTCATATTGAATTTTTTGATAATATGTAATTTTAATACGTAATATGTAATTTGTTTAAAGCTTTTACTTGTCTTGGAAAAAGGTAGTTGCTAAATGTCATTAAAAATCATGCTGAACTCTCCAAATCTACTCACTGTTGCTGCCTACAATTGTGCTCTCACAAATTTTTCTAACTCAAACTTTCATGGAATGTGTTTTTAAATAAGCATAATGGTAGTGGCGTTGAAGTCATGTGATCACGGTGTAGTTTATTTATACTCTACGTTTAGCTTTTTACTTTTGGCAATTGTATTAAGGCTTTATAAATTCATAAAAGTTGTGTTTACTTGAAGAATATCATGATGAATAAGATGCTTTTATGATAAGATATATATACAGTGGGTACGGAAAGTATTCAGACCCCCTTAAATTTTTCTCTCCGCCACTGCTCCCGCTGCTGAACACACGCTCCAGATTACACACCTCACACACGTGTCTCATGTTATACACATACTGACATCCAAAGACTCACACACAGAGACAACAAAACAGATGAATCATAAGCGCTCTCAAACACACATACATCACACAAACAGAATCACAAATGAACCAACAGCTCACACATAACAGGAATACACACAGCAGCATGGGTTGGTTCAGTGTCTATCACAAAAAGAACATGATATGGCAGCATTTGTGAGTCACAGAAAGAACGGAGAAGCAACCGCAGAGACTTTGTGGGTAGAAAGAAGCACACTCATAGCCTGCACTCATACTGAATGCACAAATGCTGAGCACATGGGGCACAGACTGCATGAGATAATGTGCTTGAGATGGAGAGAAAAGAGCAAGAAGAAATCCACAAATCAATCAGTAATGAGCATGAAGGTCCTTGAGACACTTTTTTGAGATGAAAAGAAAGACAGCAATGGCAGGCAAATATAGAGCTGAAGCAGCCGTCAAGACATACATTAAATGGCTGAAGAGAAAAACGAACTGTCAGCACCTTTAGAGTTAGCAGCAATAATTATTTTCTTAGTCGACATGAAATAGATATTTACCTATTTTTTAATGCATATTACTAATCTGACCTTGCAATTTTGATAATAATGTCATCGCTTGATCATCCAGTGAAAATGATTCTTTCTGGCGACGGATGCTGGATTTTTTTCTAATCCTTTAAAGGGGTCATATGATGCGATTTCAATTTTTCCTTTCTCTTTGGAGTGTAACAAGCTCTTGGTGCATAAAGAAGATCTGTAAAGTTGCAAAGACTAAAGTCTCAAATTGGGTGAATTAAGCTCAAGTCTTTTCTTGGCAGTTTTCGTGAAATTCACCATTGTAGGCTCTAAAATTATGAGGGGAAAGGAGATTTGGACAACACATGCTGGACTCAAAACCTCCATCCTTAAAGCTCTACAAATCCAATGTGTTAGGATCATGTGTGTTACCACAGCGCCAAAGCTCCAGCAACTTCAACTTTCTGTAGCCTTTAGATGCTAGATTAAGGCTGAACTCTGTTTGTAAAGGCTTTGATGATATTTAAGTGTTCTCAAACATGAATTTGAATATATTCAAATCATCAGCCCTTCTGAGCTTCAGGAGGGCACAAACATTGTTATTTTTGTCCAAGATGTTCAATAACATTTCCAACTGGCAGACAGATGGGAGAGGGCTGGGGAAAACAGCACCAAATGCTCTTTTTCGGATCCTGAAGTGACAAGAGGAAGTCGTAAAGAGCATATGAGAGGACTTCAGCATACATTCACTGTTTAGGGTGAAAACATGAGAAATGATTAGGATTGTTTTCAGTCAAGTTGGAGAGTGTACTGAATAGTGTTCCTGCTCATCAAGTAAAACACAGGATGCTAAAAACAACAAGGTCAGAGTTCGATTCCCAGGAAACACACATTATAAAATCGCTTTAGCTAAAAGTGTCAGCCAAATGCATAAATGAAGACATTACAGGCATCCCTGCAGATGGCACAGAGATCAAAAGAGAACAAGAGAGAGTGGTTACATAATTTCAGACACAGCTGAAAAGGTCTGAGCTTCAAAGGAAAGACCCAGAGAGAACTATCTGCAAGAGTCTGTGCTTCTTATTCTGCAATGTAGTGGACTTGATCTTTAAAATCCTCAGGAAAAAACAAACAAGAAGGGTAAAGTTTAAGATGGGAGAAGAGAAGAATGTCAGAGAAGGAGAGGCTCTGCAGTCATCTGAGAGCATCTTCAGGCGTCTTTATCCTCCATGACTGATGATGCGTTTATGTGAGCGCTGCTAACGTCACTCATATTGCAACTGGTTTCCAGGGTTTCCGATTATGCAATTGTGCAGACAATCAGTGATGCTTGTTTTAGAAGTGCTGAGGAAAAGCGATGTCTGTGTGAAAGAGCTCTGCAGCAAAACCAACTAATCAATGTTAGCTAATAAATACATGTACATTCAGTCACTATAGTTGCCAAAAGGTCCCAAACTGCTTTAAGTCAGTAAATACAGAGACATGCATGCACACTGAGAGCAGTACGAGAGATTTGCTCTGACAGAGAGGAGAGGATGAGGGTAATGGTACCTGTAAGTGCGGTTCCTCTGATTAACAGACGCCGTGCGCACAGGACTTTGCTGCAGAATGGGCGCCATATTGCGTGTGGGGCTGGGGACATAGTCATTTGGCACCACCGGAGGCCGCACTGGCTCAAGCGTTCTGTAGGGGGAGTGTCTCCTGTCGGGAGAGACAGCAGGTCAATAACCTTGGGAAAACAATCAGACAATTACTAGCCTAGAAAACTTAAAGCTGCAGTTCGTAAGGTTTGCCTCTTTGTTGCCATCTCTGTTTGAAAACCTGCAATTGCAGCTGTTTGCGGAATTATCTTCCTTGCGTGGGTTGTGCGCCGGCACGGCTCCGTGTAGATTTCAATTTCTGCACAGTCTAATCTCTAATTGTCATACCATTCGAATTTCATATAAAGAAATTATTTTAACCCAAAAAGCTAATTATGCTCCCTTCAAACTAGTCTTTAAAATAAAAACCTTGTGTAATCCCAGGCTATCTGTAATCAGAAGCAGATTTAAAATGGCAATATAATTTAATTTCATTCACGTGTTTCATAAACACATAATCCTTTCTGGATTACAATCCGTCATCAAAATGATACATTTAATTATTTCAGCTGCTGTGAGAAAAGGCTATATACGATCTGCCACCTGCAGGATCCTCACATGCGATAGCCTAGTAGCCGGGACAACTTCTTTATGTTTACAGACGTGACGTAATGACGCGGCAGCATGCTCGAATTTCCCGCGAAAACCTACCCGTACAACTCAAATTAGAAAACATTATTATAAGATAACCGTTGTGAATCGGGCTAAAGTAAGGCGATAGTTTTAAACACTGGCTGCTTATGTACTTGCTCAAATATTGATTTCGGATCATTTTTAACCAAAAAAAAGTTACGGACTGCAGCTTTAAATATCTGCTGCCATGTTATATATAAAACCATTTTGATTTACTTAATGTCTGTTATTCTGAAATTTTACAATCAGAACTTTTAGCATTCCAAAGCAAAACAGTTATAATTCATCAACAGCATGATTTTGGGTTTCTTTTAAAGGATGAGATACCATACATGATTTTCAAGGTTGTGAAAAAGCATTTTGGATTTGAGGTCAGGAAAGTGCAGGTGAGAAACAGTAATTCAATCTGTGGAAAAAAAATGTGAAGTCAGTGTTTTCTCTGGTATCAAAAGAGAAAACGGGCATTGCTGTTTGAGGCAACCATAATAAACTATTAGCATACATTATTAATTAAAACAATTTATTACTATTTTAATCAACTAATTTGTCTCTTCATCACAGGAAAAACTGCATCTTAGAAGTACTCAACCTTGCTTTCTCTTAATGTTTTTAATTTACTTTAAAACATGTGCTATTTTTACCAAAAGACTATGCTTCTTGACTATGGCACACATGTAACAATTAACTTTTTTTTTTTTTTTAAATGAAAGAAATAAAGTGACAGAAAATAAAACACTAAAGCAACAGTAGACAAAATCCTCACAGAAAAAAAAAACCTAACAGACACATAATGAATCTATTAAAAAGTCAAATTTCTTCCAAAAAACAAAAAAGTAAATAAATCAATTTTGTTTAGCCTAAATAAAATCATGCTATTTTGCAGTGACATTTTAATGACAAAGGACATTTCAACCCCAGATTCTTATTACCATAATGTGTGCAGGCACAATCATATTCCTACAACTGTGATACATATATATATATTTTTTACTGTATAACAGTAAACTAATTACAGTATTTTTTAAAAATCAGCATAAAGTACAACAAATACTACTTTTTTCAACTGTACAATAATGTGAATTCACCCAAAAATGCACTTTATTGTCATGAAGATAAATGTCACAAAGAAAATTGCAAAGAAAATCTTAATGGTCCTTTAAAATAGACGTTTTTAATATAACTATTGACATCTTGACAAGTTTTGTGAGATTCACCCAACAGTTTTAACAGATATATACAGATTTACTATTTCCCATCACTTGCATATGGATTTTATGAGGGAATGAGCTTTAGCTGTGTTGTGTTGCTGACCTGTCCATTAAGCAGTACACAATCTGGCTTGCAATGATCAGCCATCATGGGGCGACACAGGAAACCAAGAGTGCCAATCTGCACAGCTAGTGCTCAGAAAACAGGGCAGGACACACCCTCTGTCCTCAATGCTCAAACATCAAGCTCCATCTTAATAATGAACACACTTTAAAAATTGAGCATATCTGATCTTTCATAATCAGTTTCACGCTTTCACAATATACCAAAGCATATTTCACACGCCTCTTTTCTGACCCAAATGTAAAATCAGGCTCTTCACTGGCATAACGGGAAACAAGGGATGTGAAGGATAATGTCATCTGTGGGGCTGAGGCTGAATTCTCCCTGAGGACTAAAAAGACATGACCCACACATGTGCTCCTGAACTCAACTAGAGCTGTGTGTGACCTACACTGAAAAACAGGCTTTTACTAGGAAGTAAAAACTTCACTGTTGTTGTAGAAATGTTATTATAAAAATACATTGTTTTAAATGATCTGATAAGTTGAAAGAATCATAAAGGACCAGTCAAATGTTTGAATACACTTGATGTTCTACATACTGGAAATTACTACTGCAACAATGACGAACTAGTAGGTGTGCCGAGTCAAGTAGAATTTTTCATTCACTTCATTTATCATAAAAGCTTTCCAGAATATATGTAAATCAACACATTGTATGCTGTTCAAGGACCTCAGAGATGTGAGTATTACGAGCAAACACTTGAAATGAGTCATTCACTGCCACAATCTCAGTGGCCGATTCTCTCATTCGTCACCACTAGAGCTACAAAGCGCATATACATACCCTATGGTGCCTTTGCCTGGCATTGGGGGGCTTGGTGGTTTCTGTGTGGGAGGTGTGGTGCGAAGAAGGCCGCCCATCTTCATGTTCTGGGTGTTGACCTATGACAATAACAAATCAACAACATCAAAAACAGCCTTCAGCTATCAACAAAAACATCTCAGTTTCACGGAAGAGGAAAAACAGTATCTAAGTTGACAATAGCCTAGAACAGCCTCATAAAATGTAGAGCCACAGAGAGAAAGACTGCAAGAAAGTGTTTTATCTCATTTAGTTTTTAGAGAAAACAAAGGAAAGCCCAAACAAACAGAACAAGCTCACACCCACACACACACACACACACCTACTCCTGAGCAACATGCAATAATAAAAATGCAAATGTAATATGGAAAGAATGAAAGAAGAAACAGGGATGATTGCCAAATGGTTGTTCAATTATTATTCGCTCCATTCCTCAATGTATATATAAGAAATTTCTGAGCATCCAAATATTGTTTTTGTATTAACTGACAAGCCTTTAAACCTACAATGAATGAATCAAATACAGAATATCAGTATTCTCAGTCCATATTTAGGTCATATGAACTAAGGAATCAAACCTTATTCCTTCTCCATTCATGTCACCTGATCATAAGACAGCTGTAAAGGCCCTTACCTTGAACCTAAGCAACCACTTAAACCAAGAGCGAAGCGGAGAACAGAGGTGAGAGGAAGCACAGAGAGGTTAGTGACACATCTCAGACACAAAGAAAACCCACGGCAGATTCTGGCATTTGTTAGTTCAAAAACATGTTAGTCAGAAAAATCATTCCTCTCAAGGTGAGCCCATGTCCTACCTTCACACCGTGACCGATATCGTCCAGCGTGCTGTAATCGATAGGTTTGCGAATGTACCGCACCGGCCTCTCGGGATTGGCTGGAGCAATGATTTTATGCGTGCGGGAGGTGTTCTTATTGGTTGTGAGGATGCCGATCTCCCGCCTCGCCACTTTTTCTTTGTGGATGTCCACCGTCTGTAGGGAAAAAAAGTTTGAAAAGTTTAAAGAACTTTGAAATCTACTAAAACCAAACTGGGTCATTCAGAACTATAACCATATTCGTATTCATGATAGATCATGATATAATAATATAGGACATTTGCATACAAAAGTCTTAAAGCTACAGTGGTACTGCATTGGAGCAAGAAACAACTTGAGGAAAAATGATGGCCTCTTTAAACTTCATATTTGTGGAAACAGGTTACAAAACACAGAGTATGTGTGGCGAATTATTAAAGCATGCAGTTGTGAGAGGTCTGAAATCCCTGTCGGCGGAGTTCTGTTTCATTTCACACGGTAATTTGGGAGAGGATCATGTCAAAAGCACTTCACGAGAAGAGCTGCATTAGATGTTGTGCTGCTGTGTTTAATCGCTTTAGAGCCCGTGCTGTTGACAGCTGTTAAATAAAAAATAAATGAAGAAACAGAGGGGAGATAAGCCGCCGCTGCTGCTGGCATCTCAAACACAGCTAAATGATTTTCAGCATTGAGTGACAGTGATATGGTAAAAAGGGATCGAGTCCAGAGCAACAGCTGAGTCCACAGATGAGGGCAGTCGAGAAAAGACAGATCAGAAAAATGGAGACAAAAAAGAATGAAAAGTGGAAGAGAGAAATCATCCATGATGGAGAAATAGGCAGCTGCTGTTGACCTGGGATGCATTTCCCAGAAGCGTCTCTAGCAAACTATGGTTGCAAGTTCCGTCATTAGCAACATAGTTCAACCATCCAGCGTTTCCCAAAAACATAGTTCCAACGAACATATGCAAATAGCATTGCAAAGCTGTGTGGTTGAAACTGCAGCTCTTGGCCTGTGGTTAGAAGCATAGTGTCTTGTTAGTGTGACTTGTGGACTTATAGATTATGCTCTTGAGTAAGATAAGCAAGCTATCTTTCATTCCATATCCATATATAAAATACACTGAAAACAGTAATATTGTGAAAAAATGCAGAGGTGGACCTTAACTAAGTATTTTTACTTCATTACCGTAGTTAAGTACAGTTTTTAAGTATCTGTACTTTACCGGAGTATTTTTATTTTGGGAAACTTTTACTTCACTATATTCCAAATCATAATAATGTACTTTTTACTTCACTACACTTCATTCCTCATTCCATTTTGAACTGGAGAAATCGTCATGCGTTTATTATTGTAAATTAAAATCATATTTGGGTCACGAGTGTCCATTGTCTGCGAACTAAAATATTTGAATATAAAAATATTTGTGTATTGCCATCTGAACGGGGTAAAAACGGGTTTTTTAAAACTTAAAAACTAAACATAACGTTAAAATAACGCAAATTAATGCCCATACATCTAACCCACTGCCGTAGCACTTTCAAATGATGTAAAACCAGCATGTTTGCATAGCGTTCTTCTTAAAATGCAAACACATTTTGCCCAATGTGATGTCTTGTATGTTTATATTTGAAGAGTTCATTTGCAAAAGCCGATAACTCCATTTTTATTTTTATTTTCAGAAATCACGTTTTTTTTATTGCGCATTCCAAGTAATATAAATCATACTGCAGTTGGGTTGTTTTGATTAAGTAATAATAACTTCAACAAATACAGGTAATTTACAAAATTAAAGTTCATTAAAAGTATGTTTTTTTTTTTTTACATATTAAAAGTTTGTTTTATAGCAAAAGCAGATAACTCCACATTTCATGTTTTTGAGTTTAAAAAAACACTCGTTTAATCTTTGTAATCTCCTCAGATGACAATGTAGATGCCTGACAAACGTTGTTGCAGCTCATTTTTTTTTTAAAGTGGCGTTTATCGGTTTTTGCAAATGAACTCTTCATTTGGTAACACATTTTGTTTTTCCTTATTTCATTATACTACATGGTATATGTTGTTATTTTCACTTATTTACACACTTGAATTATCAGTAATTTTTAGTAGTAGTATGACGTATTTTTAGCAGGAGTATATAAAATTATAAAATAAATAAAAATATTAATCATGTTTTTTTTACTTTTAATACTTAAGTACATTAAAAATCAAGTACTTTTGTACTTTTACCCAAGTAAAATTGAAAAGAAGTACTTAGTACTTTCACGCAACTATCTGATTTGTGTACTTTGTCCACCTTTTATTTAAAAACATTTTTTTTATTTGAATATATTATAAAATGTAATTCATTCCTGTAATGACAAAGATACATTTTCAGCATCATTACTCCAGTCTTCAGAGTCACATGATCCTTCAGAAACCCTTATAATATGCTGATTTGCTGCTCAAGAAACATTTCTATTATTATCAGTGTTGAAAGCAGTTGTGCTGCTTAATATTATTGTAGAAACCTTGATACATTTTCAGGATTCTTTGATGAATAGAAAGTTCAAAAGAACAGCATTTATTTCAAACAAATCTTTTGTAATATTATAGATTTCTTATAACGTCACTTTTGACCAATTTAATGCAACATTGCTAAGGATGTAACGATTCACTCAACTCACGATTCGATTCACGATTTTGATTTCACGATTCGATTCGATTCACGATTATTATTTTTTTTAACAAAATGAGATTTAAGACAAATTATAAATTAAATGTGTCGATTTGAATCGTCACATATTTGAATCGATTTTCAGCCGGCTCACGGTTAATCGTTACATCCCTAAACATTGCTAAATAAAATAAAAAAAAAACTAAATATCATCAAAAGGCTGTTTTTTTAATCCATATTTGAGTTGTATGTGTGTGGTCTCTTGTCCAGTTACTTCGGTATTGTGAATAGTTACAGCTCAGAGCTTTGTGCAATGTAACGGTCCAGATGTGACGCCACCGTGAGGAATTTCCCACAAGTGGTAGAGGAGAGACAGAGAGAAAGAGAGAGAAGGAAAAGAGAGAAGGTAGGGGCATGAACACATAAATGAGTATGTGTGACTAACATTTGCTTGTATCTTTGGCTGGCACAAAACACTACAGCAGTCGCACCAGACCCCTGCAGTTACACTGCATCTGAATTACAGCTCCTTACAGTCTGTGACTCTGTGGGAAGATGTTTAATTACAGAATCAATGAGACTCGAAAAGTGGCTGGACAAGGATCCTGTCTGATCAGCCAACCAAAGATCTGAACAATTAAAACACAAAAAAGCAAGGCAATCTTTGGTAACTGTACTTTTAATGTGAGGCCATTTTTGAAGGCATAATGTTTGATTAAAGTAAAGTTTAGTCAAGTTTAGCGTCAGAATCACTTATTATCCAGCCTCTTATAATCTACCTTTTACCTAACCATGTCACAGTCATTTACCTGTCACCTCCTAGCAGACTCTTCGAGCCGTCAGTCGTTCTTCAGTAAATATAGCCCAGAGTGTGAGAATGTATGGGGAGGTGTGGAGTGCTGCTAGGTTACCTGAGAGATGTGGTTGATGGAGGACTCCATTCGGCGCAGCTGGGAGGCCTGGATGTCGAGCATTTGGAGCACATTGTTGGCGAGTGTGTTGATCAGGTAGGCCACACTGGCCAGTGACTGAGTGGTGTAGTTCTTGGTTTCCTCTAGAGCGGCGTGCTTGTCTGGAGACTGATGGAGAAATAAACGAACAATAGTCAGTGCGCCATTAAATCTGTTCAGCCATTTCAAAGTGTGATATTGGAGTATGCTGAGTGATTTTTGATGGTTAAAAAAATATATTTATTGCAACTCGTCTCCATTCATGTTTATCAACTGAGCTTTTGTTGAAGCATTTTTTTAACACCGCAACGAACAAATAGCAGAAGCTGTTTAAGCATTAGTTGTCCCAAAATCTGTCAAGCAAAATAAACTGCTACTAACTAAAATAATCTTTACTGAATCATTGCTCAATGAAACCAAAACAAAATCAAACTGGGACCTTGAGAGTCAGAATCAAGCCAAATCAAATGGATAAAATTTGTTGTTTACAAGCTGCTCTCTTCACTGACAAGCGGTTTGCAAGTTTCGTTTCTTACAATGGATGTAGGTAAATATCCACCTAATCCAGGTTAATAAAGCCAGGCGAAGACTGTACCATCTGCGACAGCTGAGAAAATTCAGGGTTTCGCCAGCAATCCTGAAAACTTTCTATTCAGGGGCCATAGAAAGTGTATTGACTCAGTGTATCTCAGTGTGGTATGGGAACAGCTCCAGTCAAGACTGCAAAGCCCTGTCTTATAATCTACCTTTTACCTAACCATGTCACAGTCATTTACCTGTCACCTCCTAGCAGACTCTTCGAGCCGTCAGTCGTTCTTCAGTAAATATAGCCCAGAGTGTGAGAATGTATGGGGAGGTGTGGAGTGCTGCTAGGTTACCTGAGAGATGTGGTTGATGGAGGACTCCATTCGGCGCAGCTGGGAGGCCTGGATGTCGAGCATTTGGAGCACATTGTTGGCGAGTGTGTTGATCAGGTAGGCCACACTGGCCAGTGACTGAGTGGTGTAGTTCTTGGTTTCCTCTAGAGCGGCGTGCTTGTCTGGAGACTGATGGAGAAATAAACGAACAATAGTCAGTGCGCCATTAAATCTGTTCAGCCATTTCAAAGTGTGATATTGGAGTATGCTGAGTGATTTTTGATGGTTAAAAAAATATATTTATTGCAACTCGTCTCCATTCATGTTTATCAACTGAGCTTTTGTTGAAGCATTTTTTTAACACCGCAACGAACAAATAGCAGAAGCTGTTTAAGCATTAGTTGTCCCAAAATCTGTCAAGCAAAATAAACTGCTACTAACTAAAATAATCTTTACTGAATCATTGCTCAATGAAACCAAAACAAAATCAAACTGGGACCTTGAGAGTCAGAATCAAGCCAAATCAAATGGATAAAATTTGTTGTTTACAAGCTGCTCTCTTCACTGACAAGCGGTTTGCAAGTTTCGTTTCTTACAATGGATGTAGGTAAATATCCACCTAATCCAGGTTAATAAAGCCAGGCGAAGACTGTACCATCTGCGACAGCTGAGAAAATTCAGGGTTTCGCCAAACTTTCTATTCAGGGGCCATAGAAAGTGTATTGACTCAGTGTATCTCAGTGTGGTATGGGAACAGCTCCAGTCAAGACTGCAAAGCCCTGCAGAGAGTTGTGCGCTTAGCTGAGCGCATCTCAGGGTCTGCTCTCCCCTCTCTACAGGACATCTACCTCAAACGCTGCAAAAGCAGAGCTGTTAAAATCATCAAGGACTCCAACCACCCTGGTAACGGTCTTTTCATTTTGCTGCCATCTGGTAAGCGCTTCCGCAGCCTGATGGCAAAAACCGCGAGACTTAGGAGGAGCTTCTTCCCCTAGGCCATCAGGCTCCTAAACTCAAACTCAGTCTCTTAACACCAACATGACTTCACTTAATTATCATTAAGACACTTAATATACAGACATTGTCACTTGCACACAGCAATTTCTGTAATAATTTATTTATTACTTTTTTACCTCTATTGCTGCTTCTACAGTATACTGTCCTGCGCATTTTATTTTATTCTTACATTTTTAATCTTTTTTCCATACCTATATTTATATATAATTTTCTTGTGTTTGTATTCTTTAATAATTGCACTGTCCATGGAGCGGACCTGACTTACATTTCACTGCTGGTCATATATTCTCTATATAACCATGTATGTGACAAATAAAAATCTTGAATCTTGAATCCAACACTTTCTGCTTTCTGTCTTAAAAAGTTTCCTGTTAGAGTGAAAGACTGCTGGGATTCAGCGTGTGAGTATGAGTAAAGTGTCTGGATGAATCAAATTGAATCACAAACAATTTCAGGCCTTATTGTGTAACCATTTGATCAATTAGAAGAAACAATCATTCATTAACAAATTTGGAATCACTAGTTCTGATTCTAAAGTGCAGAAAACACACAAGATTATTGCTGAAATACTATAATTGAAACGAATTCTCAGGTTAGTATACAGTAATCACCACCTGTCAGAAAAAAAATTTGTCAGTAATATTCTACTGGGGCTCGTGCGACGCCCCTGGTGTGGAATGTCAGGATCTAAGCAGTTCTTCGGTGACATCAAGCTGCACAGTCACATGACCCGGGCTTTGATCCCTAGGCTGACAGAGAGAAAGTGTACGTGTGTGTGTCTGTGTACACAATTCCTGTCTTTGTCCCAGGACGGTACCAGGAGGGAACAGTCACCTCTCACATACTTTTGACTGTGCTATTATAGATTGCAAACCGCTGTAACACACATTCAACAAAGCCCACATGACAACAGACCACTGTGGACCTCAAACCACCTTAAACCAGCAATCATCTCATAATACAATGTAATTTAACATCATGACATATAATATCTAATAGCTAATAGGGCTGGGCAAAAAAAATATTGATTTCTTGATTTTACGAAACAATATCAATTCTTAAATCCCAAGAATCGATTAGTCTAACTTGTTTTCAGTTAATGAAGGAAACATTGTAGCGCACCTCTCTTCCAATAAATCACAATAAGCTTTGTGCTTTGTTACTTTTGATATGAAACGGTCTCAGATTTCAAATTCTGCCCATTTTATTACAGTATTCAAACAATAAGTGCCGTTTTGGCGCTGTTTAATGTGGAGTGACAAATCGTTGTAGCTCCTCAGTTCAGTCATGGCAGGTGCACTGATCAACTCCTCCACTTCAATACCAGTTTCAGCAATAAAAATAAACATGAATGAACATCTGAAGGTATCTGAAAAGAAAGAGTACAACTTACCGAAATCCGTATCCTGTCTCATGTAATCTCTCAATCAGTGTTTCAACCGTGCAAAGACGTCAATATAATAGCTTGTAAACAATGTCATGTAACGTCACATTTAACTTACCTCAGAAAAAAAAAAAACACGTTCGGTGACCATAAATTCGTTAGCACCTGCTCATCTAAACTTACATGAATCTCATGCTGCAGTGAAACAGAGCAGTTAATAAGTGACCAAAAACGTGACAAAAAAGAAATAATTCAGTCGCATGGATCAACTTATTCTCACATAATGATTTGCACCACTGACTGCGTTTACTGCACTGAAATGCTGCAGGCCCAGAAGAAGCTGTGGGCTTGCAGTGGGCAGGCATGTAGGCCAGGAAGGCCCATCCTCCCCCAGGACACACAATGACACACTGACACTAATATGCAGACACAGTGCGCTGACTAGGGCTGGACGATATGGCCAAAATTTATATCACGATATATTTCTTAATTTCGGTCTATAAAAACCTGATACTAGTAAAATGTATTAAATAATATTTTGAATAATGTTCTTAGTCTGTCCATCCTGTGATGGGGAATCCCAGACAGAAGATTAAATTAAATGTTAATTAAATGGAAATTTAATTAAATACAGTTTATGTACCCAAAATATCAATAATGACCAGGAAAAAAGCTTGAAATACACCGTGACTCTTATTTTGAAATGTCTACACTGTTGACTGTACAGTTGCAGGCTGCTCATTCAAGTTCAGATGAAGAAAATAAAATATGCATTCTTACAACTGTCTAAAACATATTACCATATAAATATCATATAGTAAACATTGTCATAATTCATCATTAGTTCATAAGCAATCGTTTGGCATAAATGTGCACTATTCATTGATTAAACCCACACCGAAGCAGTCTGAAACGCTGCTGCACGAGTCTGTTGAGCGCGCAACAGCACCATGTTTTCCCGCTGTTAGATCAGATACAATGCAAATGTATGTAACTACTACCACATAAGACATCAGTCCTCCTGACTGAGCCTGACTGGATATCATCCCAAATTGTCCTTGCCTAACATTTTTGTCTCGTTTTCTCTTTTAGTTTTTGTCATTAAAAACTAGTTTTTATTTAGTTATAGTCTTGTTTTCATTGGTGAAAAAATGTTGACGAAAATAATTCGTCAATGAAATTAACATTGGATTAGTGGTTCAGTGAGTCAAATGCTTATGAATCAGTGTATGCTGGTCACTCTGTATGCTTGTTTTTTTTGTGCAGCTTAATAAAAAGTTTTCTTGCCCGTGAGGAGGGAGGGAGGGAATTATTCAGATGTTTTTCAAACAGGTGTATTTAAAAAAAAATAAAGTGTGTCTGTGTGACCCCTGAACTGACGTGGGTCTGCAGGGCAGGTTTGGGAGAGGCGAACGCCTGCTCATTATTTCAGCTGCTTTTGTCTGAAATGAAAAAAGAGCAGGTACAGGAGTCATTTACCGGCTGGCCCACTGAACCACACAGTACATCTTCTCTGTTTCAATCGCACACAAATGGAGGCAGGGCCTGTGGGTATTTACACGGTAGTGTGCCCATTAATGACTGTTCAGCTGTGTGCTCACAGCACTGACCACAGCAAAAGGACACACTGATTTTTCAGTGATGACTCAAATAATTATACTCTGAAAATGAACAGGTGGGTAGAACAAGAGACGCTGATGACACTTTTGTTCCTCATGTTAATGCACAGAGCTCACAGCTCCTTTCATCAGACACCTCTCCAGAGACCTCTTTCAACAGTAAGAGCTTTTCAAACAGGGTGTCAGACCGATGGTGACGCTACTGACGTGACTACACTTTTCTGAAGCGTGACTGTGGCTCAGCTCAACTGAAAGCAATGAACCTTACAGATGAGCTGAAGCAATAATCACTGTCAAAGGATGTCTGTCTCAAGTAGTGCAGTACAATTCAATTGAGCAAATCTGTACATTCAGAGGGTTCTTTTCAATAAAGCTTTCAAAAAGAGAAAGAGAGAGAGACGGAGAGAGAGTTTCCTTTTCATTTCATCAAGATTTTTGCCTTACAGTGTGTTCACACCAAACGCGAATTTAATTATTCGCGCGAGTAGATTACAAACAAAGTCAATGCAAAGACGCGAATAGAGGTGAATTCTCGCCAGGCGACGCGAATGACGCGAAATGCGCGACGCGCTTGCCGCGAATGCGAGATATTCGCCTCAATCACGTCTTTCGCGCAAGTTCAAAAATTTCAACTTGAGCGGAAAATTCGCCTGACGCGTTCTCTGGCTACAGAGATGCTGCTATCAATAATAAAAATAATAGTAGTATCAGTGTATATATACAGTAGTAAAATGTAACACACATTAATACAGGATCCTAACGTTATTCATCCTCCTCTGGATGGTGCTGTGAACCCAGACACGTCGGCGTTTGGCTTTCCATTGTATTTGGGACTTTTTGACAACAGGTACAAAACAGCGATTGTAGTTATCTCCACCATGGTTGATCGCGCTGTTTTTATTCGCGCGAGTGACACGAAAAACATGCCGCGAGTAATCTAGAGCGAGTGGCGCGATGCGCATATTCGCTTCGCGTCTGGTGTGAACGCACCATTAGAATGGCCATCTATCCCCCGCTTTCTATATATTGCCATCGGGCATCAAAAACGTATATTGGTCGACCACAAGTCATTGCTCAATAGTGTACCCAGAAGCACTTTACACTAGGGATGGGCAATATCTTATCGTTTGCGATATACCGGTAAAAATTCTCCCCACGATAAGAATTAGTCTTCCTGCGATAATAACGATAAAGTCTAGTTGTTGACATATTTCTGTGTGCGACAGTGCAGAGCGACATCACGGAAAGCGGACGTGAAATTGAGGAGGAGTAGCCTATCGCTAAATGAGGAGCTCGAGCACAAAAAAATCGGTCTGAATAAATGTACTACAGTAGCACGTGTGCGATACAGTTTTGCATGTGTATGAGCCTGTTTACAAAACTGTTGTCCAACAAAGATATAATTTATTGACATGCTTTTTCTCCAAATTAACTTAATAATATAGTCGAGTGTTTGAAATACTTCTTTTTGTGACCAGAATGATAGTATTATATACAGTGATAAAGGCCATGTCGATTAACATTACATTATATACTTTCCTTATAAAAATACCCAAGATTGAAGAACACAGATAAACCATATATTTTGTGCAGTCGTATGTTTATTTTCCTCAAGTTTCATCAGTTAAAATGTCTCTACCTCCGTTGTGCATTTTATTCAGCGATAAATGGATACCTTCCTGGAGCATCGTCAGTAGTATTTCTTCTGCTATGGATATGTGGAGTTTCTGCCCTCCAGCTTCCAGTATGAACTAAACAGTCTTTACATTACGTGTGAACTCATTAACCTCTTAAGGGCAGGGTAAGTGATTTCTGGTAGCCAATGTTGACATTTGAAATCACCAAAACAAACACGCCCCAGGATTCCCTGAATTATCGTCATTGATATCGTTATCGTAATAAATACCAGAAATATCGTGATATATTTTTAAGCCCATATCGCCCATCCCTACTTTACACCTCTATTAAAGGGATAGATCACAAAAAAATGAAAATGTTGTCATTATTTACTTTACGTAGGTTGTTCCAAACCTGAAAAAGTTTCTTTCTTCTGTTAAACACAATTTGAAGAATGCTGGTAAACAAACAGTTGATGGCAGCCACTGGCTTCATAGTATTTTTTTTTCCATACTAAAGAAGTCAATGGCTACTGTCAACTGTTTGGTTACCCACATTCTTCAAAATACCTAATTTTTGCAATCAACAGAAGAAAGAAACTAAGCATCACTGTCATTATTGATCATTGACCGATTTCTCTAAATCCAATTTAGATTCACAAAATCTTGATTTGATTCTTATTGCGATTTAATTCAATATCGATTTACAGGTACAGCACATGTTGATTTTGAAACAATCTCTAAATTAATGGCGTAAATTATACAGGGAATTGCATTACTGCTATTTTCTTTTTATTGCCTAACTTAAGTGAACAATATTTTGCATTCTAAAAACATATTTAAAAAAGTTCTTATTTTTTCTTTATATTTATTCTAATTAGGAAGCTTGTTATTACATTTTATGAAAACCCCTCATAAATAACTTTTTAAAGTAAAGATAACTAGTGGTCGACCGATATTGGTTTTTTGACAGCCGATGCCGATATCTTGGAAAGCAGGGTGGCCGATGGCCGGTATAAAGCCAATGTAATTGTATTTATTTTAATGAATATTTAAGAAATTTTAAATAATTTGAAAATGGATTAAAAAATAAATTTGTAAAATAAACATACTTATACTTTAGATGACAAAGTATTTTCCACAAATAAATAAATATTTAATAAAAATATAATTAAAAAGGAAGTAAACTGTAACCAACAGAGCACTCAGTATTCTGGGAAGTTTGTGTGCATTGGGAATCATATTTTTTCAAATAAAGCCAAGGTAACACTCATTTTACGTACAGCACACAGTGAAAATGACATGAATATGACAGTGGGCAAATCCATAAAGTGCAGCATAATTTGAAATCACGAGTTTAATGTTTAACGCATTAAATTTGCACGGACCGAAAGTCACGCAGAGAACACGCGATCATGCAGGTCACATGCACACTTCACAAGATCTCACAACTGGATCCGACTAAGTTTGCAAGTATCGCTGGAAATGAAGTGTCCCCAACTAAGCAAGCCAGAGGCGACATTACTTTGTAATTACTAAACAAATTACTTTGTTTACATTATTAGACAGACTTCTATCTGTGTTAGACAGAACTGTTACGACGACGGCGAACAAAAGGGAGAATGTGAGCACTGTGTGCTCAGGCGCTGCCGCTCTCACCGCCGTCAAAATAAAAGTCCCGCCTCGAACGCATCAGCCAAACAGAAAAACTTATCGGCCAATGCCGATATTTGAAAAATGGCAAATATCGGCCTTGACGATATATATCGGTCGACCACTAAAGATAACTTCCAACTGGTCTAAAATCTCAGAAGCGCACACACATACATTCTAGAGAAACACAAGAAAGATGTGCAAAGAGTGCAATTAAATGCAACAGACCACTCCATTTTTAATCAAGCTCTTTAAAATGAACTAGGCTATTTAAAATACACAGTGTACTAAAAATGTGATTGCATGAATCTAACCCCTGAACCTGCTAATTAGGGTCTTTACAGGATCACTAGAAACTAAAAACTTCCAGAAAAATTGGATTGAGCAGGACTGGACACCTCTGCCATTGACCACTACTTTTCTAAGTGATTGGACAAGTTTTTTTTTTTTTTACTTGGTGAACAATAAAACGAGAGAGAAAAAACTATAGGCTTACATTGCAGGATCATATCTGGCTGCAGTATGTGTTTATATGGCTATTGAGACTTGGGGTGGACTCTTGACTTGGGCCAGTAAGCATCTAGCATCCACCCAGTGACCGTTTATCAACCTTTAATTGCCTTAGCAATGCCCTGACAACCAGCCACAGCACCTGCATCTCATAATTGCATAATTAGAAACATAAGTTTCAATATATCTAATGCTTTAAATGGATAGCTTGACTACTTAAATGAGTTTGCTAGAGTTTGAAGCAAAAACAACACCGATGCGTTGTCATGTGAACATGCAGTCGAGGATGTATCACAGATGTGGAAGACTAAACCGAGAATCAAAGCAGCCCACATCGTCTCTCCTCCTACACACACAGACTCATCTCTCTTTCATCTTCACCAGCGTATCAATACAGAACCGGCAACCGGCCAAGACGAGAAATATCAGCATCGGTCTCCCAGTACGAGGTTCTCTCTGTACTGCAGGAGAATTATGGCTCATGTCACCATAACTGCTGCCTGTCAGTACGTCAGACTACAGCCGGTCTGATGACAAAGACTCACACAGAGAGAGAAAAAGGCAGATACCAAATGTGGAAAACAGTGTGTGGCTTCAACAGCTAGAGTTTATATGTGATCTGTGTCATTTTGGAAACCAGAAAATACATGAACTGCACAGGGATTTAAATAAGTACAGGACAGGTGCTAGTGGCCGTCTGAGTATAATTACTGCATCTGTTGTCGGGGGAAACAGGGATTTAATGAAACCATCATTAAACACAGATAATTAACCTGGAACACAGTGACCTGTGCTACACATGAGCAGAGTGGCTGGCTGATAGTGGTGGATATATATACGGCACAGCCTCCTGTATGCACACACACACACACCAGACGCATAACACACACATTCTTCTCACAAAAACAAAACCTCACCGTCATTTTGACTAGGGGTCGACCGATATATGTTTTTCAGGGCCGATGTCAATTATTTCAGAAGTAGACAGATAACCGATATTTTGAACCGATATATATGTCTGGTGTAAAAATGAAAATGAATGTCAAAATTAAGAATAACAAGGGATCTGAGCACCCAGCATAAACATTTTGTAAAACTTGAAGTAAACAACAACAAGCAACAAATAATATTTATGACAATTTCTTTAAGCTAAACCGAACCTTTATTTTGACGGGTCGCCACGAGGACCTTTTAAGTTTCTGTAGCCTATGTGTATGATATGACGATTTATTTGGCATCTTTTAGCAACTTTTGATAAGTGACTCAGATGATAAAAAGGCACACATTTCCCATCTAAATTACACAAAAAGAGGAAACCAAAGATTCCTCGCACTACACACATCACAGGAATTAAGTTAGCTGCTATTTGCATAGACATTGAGGGGGGCTAGTCCCCCCCAATAATTATAAATCGCTATAAATCGCTATAAACCCTTTTCTCAAATATTGCCAATTCGAGAGCGAGAGAGAGACAGAGAGAGAGAGATGAAAGTTGCATGTGTGAGTGCGTTTCTCTTTTTAGAGTGCGTTTACTTCAAAAACAGCGATTTTATCCTCTTGTTGCTGGAAAATATAATGTAGTGATTCAGTATTTAAACGGTTATTAAAGGGGTCATATGATGCGATTTCAAGTTTTCCTTTCTCTTTGGAGTGTTACAAGCTCTTGGTGCGTAAAGAAGATCTGTAAAGTTGCAAAGACTAAAGTCTCAAATCCAAAGAGATATTCTTTA
>NW_015540887.1:2996837-3000719 GCF_001515605.1 Sinocyclocheilus anshuiensis
CGATCTCTGATGTGTGTGTGTGTGTGTGTGTGTGTGTGTCAGTAAGCAGTGCATTAATATAGAACGTTAAGGCTCTAATGCACACCAGCACACCAGTATAGGTGTGTGTACTGTAGGAGCTAGACGACGTATGATGACGTGTGATAGCATAGTAGTGGTGTCCCAATTCTTAGGGGAATATTTTCAGGGGAAGGGGAAGGGGTATAAAATAGAATTGGGATTGGGCCTTACTCTTGTCTTGCTCTGTGTATCCATCTGCAATAAAGGCAATATAAAGAGAGAGTTAAAAGTGGGGCCACTGTATGCTTCATGATTAAGCCTATGAATACTGTACTACAGCTAAACGGCTTGGGGAAATGTAAGTATTTGGCTTCAATAATTTACATGTTAGAAATGTATGTGAAATAGCATAACCTCTCACAATTCCTCAATTCCTTTCTGATGACTAAAACATAACCTACAATAGTAGAGGTGACTATTAAATTCATCATCTAATGCACATCAATGTATTAACTTTAAAAATGTATAGAATAAGTGTAAATAATTTAATTGTCTTCATAGCTATATTGTAGAAGTTGTTAATTAGACTGCAACTATTTTCATGAAATCATAACACTAATAGCCTTTTACAGGCACACTTAATTAAATAGCCTATTGAAATGTCTTGGCTTATGTGACACTAGAAATTTCAGTTAGTTTCAATTTATAGCACAGTGCAAATGAAGGCATAAATCAGTTTAATTTATCTTTTAATCAAATGAGAGTTAAACTCTTTATTTTTTGGCAAAGGGTTTACTATTAAAATTAAAACATGGAAGAAATAGCGTATTGTGTGATTATTCTTTTAAACAAAAGTTGTAATAATTGTTGTAGTAGCTAGTATTATGTATATCATACTGCACCACAGTAATATATTTCTGATCATTTCTTTAAGCTAACCCGAACTTATATTTTGACGGGTTGCCATGAGGAACTTTTAAGTTTCTGTAGTAAGTAATGTAAGTGTTTCCCATACATTGATTTATATTTGTGGCACCCGCCACAATATCAAAACTGCCCGCCACAAATAGATTTCCCAAAAGGTTTTGACTTCGTTGAATAAACATGAGCACTGCACGTTTCAAAATTGAAACCCGGTACGGCTGTTTTTATATCACTGTATTTCTGAAGGAACCCGACTGTCTTCAGAAAATTTTGGATGTCATTTTAATTTCATCTTGCATGTACTGTCTGATAAAGCAGCGTTTGTGAGTGGAGCGCTGCGGCTTTGTGTACAGCGTTACCGGGGAAACCTTAATCTCTACCACTCCAACAGCGCCTCCTGCTGCCAGAGAATGAATTTGCATATATATGCCTCCACAAATAGAGTGTAAGTCTGTGGGAAACACTGCTTACTCAAATGAAACTGTCAAATGATCATGAAGTGGCTCTCAGAGGGAGTCAGAGCAGTTCTGGAGATGTTGTTCATGTATTTATGTCCTCATGTAGTGAGAGACGACCGCGCGTCTGTGCCATTTACATACACGTCAGTGTAACGTTAGTGGATTGTGATTTATTGCAACTTAAGCAACGCCTGCTGCTGCCTGACCTTTGAGAGACAACTGATGCATGATCACTGAAGCAGCTGCAGTTAGCAAGTGCTTTTGGAGTGAGAGGGATTTCCGCATTGATTGGTTGGACTCGTGACTCCCAACAAATCAGATGGGCGGTGGGAGGAGATTGCTTTAGGCCACAGAGTGGTGAGTTCTGACAGGGTGCATCAGAGCCAAATAGCGCGTTTCAAAATTAAGTTATTTTATCTGCGAATCTGTTTTGAAAATGACCGATACCGATAATCATAAAAATGCTTAATTAACGTGGATAATCAGTCGACCCCTAATTTTGACTAACAAAATATTACATGAAATTCAAGATCATGAAGCGACTTTAACATGAACCAGAAATTGGGGGGGGGAACTGGGAAAAATGTTTTAATTGGAGCGGAAAAGTTATATGTAGCCTTTATATACTAATTAAAAAATAAACACTAAAGATGCACACTCTAGACCTTTTAACAAACACAAATATTTCATATTATTTTATTATATTTAACATTGACTAGTACAAACAAGTGATATTATGAAATATAACAATTTGAAAAATGTTGTTTTCTATTTTTATTTATTTGAACACATTAAAATGTCATTTATTCCTATGATGGCAAAGCTGAATTTTGTCTCATGCATCTCTGCTCATGCATTTGATCAATTTAATGCATCCTTGCTGAATAGATGTATTAATTAAAAAAAATCTTACTGACTAGGGATGGGCGATATGGATCACAATATTTTCTGGTATTTATTGCAATAATGATATCAATGATGATAATTTGTCCATGATGATAAATTGTGATGATAAAATCCACTGAGAGACAAAAAATAGGGTGCTGTGAGCACACGTAATGAAATTTCGGTTTCATTCATAGTAGAAGCTGGATAAGCACGCATAAACTCCACATATACATCACAGAAGAAATAGAACTGATGACGTTCCAGGAAATCCCTATATGGACAAAGACATCCAGCTACAGCTGTAGCTGAGTAAAGAGAAGATAGAAATGCTTAAACTGATCAAACAGGAAGACAATAAACACACGATTGTGACCATATATGGTTTATCTGTGTTTTTCAAGCCATCTTGGGTATTTTGATAAGAATAAAGTATATTTATAATGCAATGCTAATCGACATAGGATTTCTGCCTCATTCTGTGATATGAAACCAGGTCTGGCTACAAAAAGTTATTTCAAACACTCGACTGATGTTATAAAGTGAATTTGGAGTAAAAGTATGTCAATAAATCTCTTTGTTGGACAACAGGTTTGTAAACAGGCTCATTCACATGCAAAACTTTATCGCACACTTGTTATTGTAGTACATTTATTCATTGCACAGAACAATTTTTTTGTCGCACTGTACAATCCTGACCAAACCAATTCCAGATTGTAGAGACAGCTCCTCATTTAGCGATAAACTACTCCTCAGTTTCACATCCGCCTTCCACCATGTCACTCCATGTCACTCCACTCCACACAGACACGTCAACAACTAGGTTTTATTGTTGTTATCGCGGGGAAGACTAATTCTTAAAGTGGGGAGAATTTTTTCCGGTATATTGCAAACGATAAGATATCTCCCATCCCTATTACTGAATAAAACATTTGAATGGTAGGGTATATGCTCTGAAATCTTGAACTATGATTAATGAAACCTACATTTCTGAAGGAAATTCAAAAAGTTAGACTCAAAAAGCAACACAAAATACAGTGAAAATCTAGTGAAAAGAAATGTCTTATATATTTGTACTAAGGGTGTAATGATACACGTATTCGTATTAGGGCTGCACGATATATCGTTTCAGCATCGATATCGCGATGTGCGCATCCGCGATAGTCACATCGCAGGATGTGCGATGTTTAGTATACTGATCGTTATATTTATACTGATTGTTTTCTTTGCTCACACTCAGACAAGGTGTCTACACCGGACGCGACAGCTGTACAGATACCCATTTTAAATACATTTAGTAGCAGAGCTACTGCAAGCGATTTTCAGTGCTGGAAATCCATTTATCCTTTGTTGAAACTTCCGCGTCATCGGAGAGCGCAGGTCACGGTCGCTTAGCAACGGCAGACGCCACGAAAGCGCAAGTTCCCGAGCGCTTTGGAAAGAAGGAGAAAACGGCGCGGCTGGCATTTCCACGTGTTTTTAGGTGCGACGTGAACGGCCCCAAAATCGGTCTACACTGGACGCGACAAAGCGACCGTTGCATTTCATTTGAACTTTGTGTCAGTACGTCATAAATAGAACGAGGCATCAGTTTACTGTCGGGGATTTGAAATGC
>NW_015540887.1:3000764-3001907 GCF_001515605.1 Sinocyclocheilus anshuiensis
TATTTGAATAAGACCACCTCCGAGCCATTTACAGAGTCCAAGGCAGCAATTCACATGCCTCGTGTCGACACGCCCCATGGAAGAGAGGGGCGGGGTTAGCAGTAGCTTATTATCATTTAAAGAGACATGCACCGAAATGGCTCGTTTTTAGGGCTGAACGATATATCTTTTTACCATCGATATCGCAATGTGTGCATCCGCGATAGTCACATCGCAGGATGTGCGATGTTTAGTATAGGCTACTGGTCGTTATATTTATACTGATTGTTTTCTTTGCTCACACACAGACACGGTGTCTACACCGGACGCGACAGCTGTACAGAGATACCCATTTAAATAAATTTAGTAGCAGAGCTACTGCAAGCGATTTTCAGTGCTGGAAATCCATTTATCCTTTGTTGAAACTTCCGCGTCGTCGTGGAAAGCGCAGGTCACGGTTGCTTAGCAACGGCAGACGCTACGAAAGCAAGCTCCCGAGCGCTTTGGAAAGGAGAAAGCGGCGCGACTGGCGTTTTCCCCCTCGTTTTTAGGCGCGACATGTGAACGGCCCCAAAGTCTGTCTACACTGGACGCGACAAAGCGACCGTTGCATATCATTTGAACTTTTAACGTCATAAAGAGAACGCGGCATCAGTTTACTGTCGGGGATTTGTCATGCCGCACTGCATCCAGTGTAGACACGGTGAGAGCCACGCAGATGCACGTGAACATTCAGGTTCATTCACGTTCTGTTCACTTCTGCGTCTATTTGTGCCTGAAAAACTGTGCTCTGCAAATATCCTTGTAAACACAGTTGCTTATGGCTTAGGCGAAGGGAAACAATTGAGAAAGAAAATGGATGTGTACCAGTATATTGGTTCACAGCAGTTTAATGTTCCTGTTGCTTTCTCTGTCATGAACGTTAATCAAACAACAAAACACACAAAAATCACTTGTAGCTTTAACACAGATTTGTTAGATTTAATTTATAATGAAAACTATGCAGTGTTATTTTACATTTGATTATTCAATTTCTGTACCTGAATACTGTCATACTTACCTGAAAAATATAAAGCACTGCTTATTTAATTTGTATCTTTGTTGTTATTTATCTATGCTTGTAATTTGTTTATTTCCTATGCTGATTTACTCGCCTACAAAATC
>NW_015540887.1:3002681-3004103 GCF_001515605.1 Sinocyclocheilus anshuiensis
ACCAGTATATTGGTTCACAGCAGTTTAATGTTCCTGTTGCTTTCTCTGTCATGAACGTTAATCAAACAACAAAACACACAAAAAAAAATCACTTTTGTAGCTTTAACACAGATTTGTTAGATTTAATTTATAGTGAAAACTATGCAGTATTATTTTACATTTGATTATTCAATTTCTGTACCTGAATACTGTTAGACTTACCTGAAAGATATAAAGCACTGCTTATTTCATTTGTATCTTTGTTCTGTTATTTATCTATGCTTGTAATTTGTTTATTTCCTATGCTGATTTACTCGCCTACAAAATCACCCCAGTCATTGATTATTTTTGTTTTCCAAATAGAGCTATTGAAGTCATCTGATTTTTTTTCCATATTGCAATGTATATCGCAGAAAAAAAAAATATCGCAATGTGAGTTTTTTCCAGTATCGTGCAGCCCTAATTCGTATTGAACCGTTCGGTACGGTACGCATTACAAACCGAACGATTCGTTGGACTAATCCTAGTACATATGGAAAATAAAAGAGCTTAAAGTGTGTGAAATATAATGTTTTCAGTGCCACTGCGCTCAACAATGAAGCCCAAACGACGACATAGGCAACATGCTGTCTGCCCAGTGGCATAACGGACAGCCCCGCGATAACCTCCCCGTGCTGGGTTGCGTCGAAAGACGATAATCTTGTATCGACGATAGCCAGAAATATTGTCAAAAACATCAATTATTGGCAATATTAAGAGGATTTGGCATTTCCAATTAATGTAGGCCTGTTACATTCTTATTTTTATTAGGCCTATTATTATTAAGTTACTTTTATTATAAAATTTAAATTACAATTAATTTGCCAGCAATATTACCGCATAACTGATGCACTGCGAGGATAACAAAAGATTAGGCTATTTACTCTTCAATTAAAATGTTTAAAAAAATTTTTTAAAGCAGGTCTATATTAGGGATGTGCGCAACGACAAATTTGACTGTCGTTTAAACGAAAGTTTTGTATCCAACTAGTCGACTAGTCTAAAAGCAAGAAACCCCCAAAAGATGGTAAGAAAAAAAAACCTCTGTGCGTGCGAGTAGCATATATAATAGCCTATATTTTAAATACTTAATCTATGAATCACACTGTCAAATCCCTCAATGAATTCCGCTTGCCGCACACTTGCCTCGCGTTATCATCATTTCATTTTAGGCGGTCGTAAAAAAAAATAATAATAAAAAAAAATATATATATATATATATATATATACACTCACCGTCGGCCAAAGCATAGCTTATTTATTCAAATCAGCTGGGGAAATGCAGAACAATGGAAAATCAATCAATAGCCTGACAGAATTCTTCATCTTCATATAACGTTAGCCAACATATTAAAACACAAGTCAAAAACAATAGGAAGGTTTATCAAGAAATAGCATTAAAAC
>NW_015540887.1:3004714-3005310 GCF_001515605.1 Sinocyclocheilus anshuiensis
TGCATAAACAATTATGAACAAAACAGCATCATGTGTTTATGCATTGCTTAGCCTAATACAAAGAGCCAAATCGCCGATCACACAGATTGCATTTAAAAACATATGAGACGCAGTGAAATGAAATAAACCTTCACAAATTTGCGTCGCGTTTTCTAAACTTTCGCGTTTTTAACTTTGCATCTCTTGCATGAGAAGCGAGTGCAGCAGTCATATTTGTCCGTCTAAAAATGTGCTGAATATGCGTTCTGTGTGAATGGCTTGGTTTCGGTTTTAACCTAATCAAGATCTTCTACGCATTGAGCTACTATATTTCTCTAATATTTTGAACGAATAACACTGCAGCCGCGCGTCTCGTGGGCTAGACTAACAAAAGATTAAAATGCAACAACGTCACTTACATCATCATTACCGCATCTCGCGCGCCACTGATGACGCTCCGTGATGCACACCTCACATTCGATTGTAACATTTTTGCATTCAAATGCAAATGTTTATTTTAAATTAGACTAATATCAATTTTTTTTATTTACAATCTCCTCATCACAGGCAGGCACAGCACTCAATTCAGCATGTGTTCGTGTTTGTGTGTGCTGTCT
>NW_015540887.1:3005320-3005653 GCF_001515605.1 Sinocyclocheilus anshuiensis
TCTCCTCATCACAGGCAGGCACAACACTCATGTTCGTGTTTGTGTGAGCTGTCTGCGTCACTCATAGCACGTGTCTATATCGTGCGCTATATCGAATTTTTTTAATATCGTTATCGATGAAGGTGTACTGTCGATAAATATCAATACCGTTTTATCGCCCAGGCCTAGAAGACAGCTGCAGTGCAACAGTCCTCAATGAAAGAGCCCCTCCTAACTTTACTTTCATGAGTGTTTGCAGGAGAGGTGGAGGTGTATGCTCTATTTAAAGATGTCTATCAATGCAAGCAAGTGTCATTTGGTCAGTACTTGTCTTTTGAATATCTAGGGATTGTG
>NW_015540887.1:3006031-3006737 GCF_001515605.1 Sinocyclocheilus anshuiensis
CATTTAAATGCAGACTCAAAACTCATGTTTAGTTGTGCATTTACTGAATGAGCACTGAGCAATGTCCGAACTGATTGC
Source organism: Sinocyclocheilus anshuiensis (assembly GCF_001515605.1). Classification (NCBI taxonomy): domain Eukaryota; kingdom Metazoa; phylum Chordata; class Actinopteri; order Cypriniformes; family Cyprinidae; genus Sinocyclocheilus; species Sinocyclocheilus anshuiensis. The sequence goes on from NW_015540887.1 coordinate 3,006,110, forward strand.
ACTATATTTTATGAATACTCATTTTCTTTTCTTAACTGTTTTAAACTCATTTTAAACCCCTTAAATACATTTTTAAATCATTTTCAAAGTTTTTAAATTTCTTGTTTTATTGTTGTGATTATTTTTTTATTATTGTTTTCTTTTCCTTTATGTAAAGCACTTTGAATTACCATTGTGTATGAAATGTGCTATATAAATAAACTTGCCTTGCATTGCCTACAGCGCTTGTGTTGGTTTTTATCATTATAAATCCAATATAAATATCAATTTTTTTTGCAATGCATACAATTATAACACCTTTTTGAGTTTTCTGTTAAACCTACTTTTTCAAAGTCCTTCTAGATCATTTGTCCAGTTAACTTAACCCAAATTATGTACCATCTAGATACCCTGAAGAAATGAAAGCTGTCATACTAATGTTGCCCACTAGATCTTTTCTTTTATGTAAAGCACTTTGAATTACCATTGTGTATAAATAAACTTGCCTTGCCTTGCCTAGATGCACCGGATGTTATAATAAGCGAAAAGGCCGAATAATATGTACCGAACAATGTAGCAAACATGTCGGCAGTGTGAAAGTATTTAAAACTATCAGAGAAAGACGCAGAAATCATTACAAGCACGAAGC
>NW_015540887.1:3007781-3018171 GCF_001515605.1 Sinocyclocheilus anshuiensis
AACGATTAGTAAATAAACTGCAGAATGTTATATTTTCTAATGCATGCACGAATTGCATGTATTCTGACAGCGCTGCACGAGCTCGCGGCGCCAGGGTTCAAAGTCCAAAGTGCAAGGAAAATCTGCGCTGAAACTTGTTACTCGTCAGTTGCTCAGTAACATTTTTGTGAATTTTTTTAAAGGCATGTGACAATGTGATACGTGTGACAAACATCTTCCCAAATTCGTAATGAGAATCATTTATAAATCTGCATGCTGTTGTCAACAAAAAGAAGCACTGAGATCTTCCTGTGTGTTTCTGACAAAATAAAAGCCAAGAAAAAGCAACAACTCCATCAACATTCATAAATGTTAGTATTGTAATTTTACTGTTGTTCTGTAAAATAAAATAAAAAAATAAGACAATAATAATGATAATAATAATAATTGCCCTACAACAGCTCTATTAATACATTTATTATAACATTCACACAGTGTTCAAATTGGGATCTGTAATATATTCTAATGTTATAAAAGAATTCTCTTCTGCTCAGCATGGCTGGCTTTATTTGTACAGTAAAAAATACATGCCTGATTCAAGTCTCAAAATGGCCAAAAAAAAATATTTTACTAACTTATTAATTTTAAGTTAAATTGTGCTTTGTTGGTATAATGTCTGCTAGAATATTTAACACTGAACATTTTTTAACATTCTAGCAGACATTATACCAACAAAGCACAATTTAGGGATCTGTAATATATTCTAATGTTATAAAAGAATTCTCTTCTGCTCAGCATGGCTGGCTTTATTTGTACAGTAAAAAATACATGCCTGATTCAAGTCTCAAAATGGCCAAAAAAAAATATTTTACTAACTTATTAATTTTAAGTTAAATTGTGCTTTGTTGGTATAATGTCTGCTAGAATATTTAAAAAAATGTTCAGTGTTAAGTAAATATTTTTAAATTGTTGTTTTGTAATTGATTTTTTTATTTGAAAACCAGGACAAAACAGTAAAAAGCACATTTTGGCTATTTAATTTATGCAATGGTGAAAATAAACAGTTAGCTGTATACCGTTATTAGCATATGTTGAAGTAGATTCGTCTCTCGTTGTCTCTGAGAGAATATGCGGCGTCGGATGCCGAAAGCTCCATCAATAATCTGTCATTCCGTTTTTACTTTCATTTTCTGTATAGCGAATTACTGAGATTAAGACGTTCACCGGCATAACTCCTGCACAAAGTTTGCACGTTGCTTGTGTGATATCCATTGGCTCGCCTTCATGGGTTAAAACAGAAATATTTCTGTACCTATTGCATAGCAATAAATAAGATAGAATTCTAATTGTTAACCAAAACATTATATAAAATTAAGTGATTTTCAAAAAATTCCATTGCTACCAACAGAAACTCACATTAATTTCATAGAATTCCAAAGTGAATTCTACAAATTCATGTATTATTCAATGTATTGCCCAAACCTACAACATACAGTGGTGTGAAAAAGTGTTGGCCCCCTTCCTGATTTCTTATTTTTTTGCATGTTTGTCACACTTTAAACACTAGTAAAAGGTAACACAAGTGAACACAACATGCAGCTTTTAAATGAAGGTTTTTACAGGAAGGGGGCCAACACTTTTTCGCACCACTGTATATAATATAAAAAAATTATGTATACACAATATATGCATTTGTTACATTTATTTCTAGTTAGTTGATTTTATTAATTTGTGTCTTTTCTTTTCAGTTCATAAAGACATTGTACATTGAACTTGATTGACCTTTCTCCTTTTATACCATCTGCACTGTGATTGGCTGGATTAGTTCCACCTTGTTATTGCAGACCTTGAAAAATCTGTCTGCAACAGCAAAATCCAGCCAAAAGTCCTGTAGTGTGAGCTTGCCATAAAACAGCGCTGCTCCAGACAAATCTGTAAAATGTAAGACACAATAGCTCCTATGAATGCAGTAATTTCAACCGAGTCAATATCACAGACGTCAGTTACAAAAAAAGAGCACATTCTATATAACAGGCCACGTATCAAACAAATACTGAAGACAGTTTCACTTCAGCACTCCCTCCATTACACTCTCGTTCTCTCCTACTTACCATCTCTGTCACTTTCTTTCTTTCTGTGTGTGTGTTTGTGTCTCTTGCTCTCTCTCTAGCCAGTGTTTTGCCTGCCTGTCCCTGACACACTGTCTATTAATCTGACCTAGTTGGTCGTCTGGTTTCTCTGGCCTGAGGGGAGGGCAGCACTGCACCATGAAGCTGGAAGACAATTCACAAAAGAAACACCTGCTTGCCTTTTTTACATCTCACTAAATTCACAAGCGGGATGAAGAACAGAGTGTGAAGGAGGAGGAGACAGAAAGACCTAACTGCGGAGTCTGGACACTGCTCCTCCATCTTCTGTGCTGCAATCGCTCTCAGATGGTGAATTACTGCACACTAAATTGTGAAATATGGGCCTCGCTGTCCTTTTCCCAAATGACATCTGATTCACACTCTAAGTGCCTCATTGCCATTAATGATGCAATCAAGATGACTAACAACTGAAAAGCATCCCTGAGAAGCTGTTTTAAAAAAAAAGTATATGATAAACAAATTACTCTAGTTTGTGATCACTGCTAAAACAATCCAGTGTGAATCATAATCTGCTCAGAGAGTAATAATTACTTAACAACTATAGCGAATACATGAACACAGCATGAAGACAACAAAAGTTATGATAGGGTGTTTAGAAGTGCAAAATAAAGAGAAAGTTGTGTTTAACCCTCTGGGGTCTGAGTTTTGGGGCCCTTGAGATGTTTTGACATGCCCTGGTATTTGTGCTTATTTCAGTTGTTATAACATACTATTGGTCAACATGTAATTTTTTGTATTCAGCACAAACTGTGCTACAATAATATGTGAGCAAGACTGATCTGCATGTTTGCATTTTTTTGAAAAAAAAAAGGATTATGCATGGTAAGTTATATAGTTATACTGTTATACTGAATAGTTCTAAACAAAACTTTTGAGTAATCAGTCTTGCAGGCAAGAATATTTAGGCCTACATCAAAATGATGTGAAAATCATCTTGCTCACTCATTCACAGAAAACAATATATTGATTTAAATTTTGTAAGACATGTTTTGTGATAGAAAAGCTGTATGCGATGGCCATGAATATTTAGTGATTCACACCTGAGAGACAAAGGGCCGTCCCCTAATTGGCCCATCAGTGTGACTGTTACTGTGCAGGTAAGAAAGAATGTGAGGAGATTGAATTATTCACAACACAGTATAATTAAAACATACATAATGAAGGTCAAAGACACATTATTGAGCACACTGATCTAACCACAGAGATGTGAACAGACTTTGAGTCATTCCTGAAAACAGATTATGTTCAACAAGTGAAACAGGTAAACCATACCTGATATTTAGGCTAAGTGTTTGCTGCTTCTTTCCATAGATTCAAGAAAAAAAAACATCATCAGTAGTCAAGGAGCTTGTTTTACCATATAATATCAGTGTAATATCAGGGCGATATATCCCGTTTGGAACGCACAGTATGAATGGGCCTTTGAATCATTGATTCACCCGATTAGTTCAAAACGCGGATTCATTCAAAAACTAAACACTGCTGTGTTGCTCGGAGACGTACAACAATTCTGCTGTGGCTTTATAGGTAATATTTTCATTGGCAAAACTGAGCAAAAACAGACACTATTGTGTTTAAAATATAACACAATATTAACTTCTTATTTACTGAACTGTTGTAAAAAAATCACATTTGCACTCGTTATATTCGGGACAAAATCAGCACTCGTGTGATATTGGTCTCGCTGCTCGTGTGATATCGCTTATCATGTGATATAAACATGAGACAAAAACTCATACAGGAGCATTTTTTGCCCCAATATCTTGAATTTTAGGGCATAACTGCAGTTATGTAGTTGTTGCCCTGCATAATATTTGTCAACTGTAAGAAATGTAAGATGACGCGGGGCTAGGGATGCAACGATTATAGATTTTGTTGGTACGATTGTTGTCTGAGGAATAATCACGGTTTCACAGTTATGACGATTATTATGCATTTATTCATTTCACAACATGATTAATGTATAAAATCACATGGACACACTTTAGATAATAAAGTGTTATTTATTGCTGCCTTTAGAAACAGAAATAACACAGTAACCAATAATACAGCACAAAATAATAATAATAATAAAGACAAACAAATGTCTATCTCTCCAATTGGAATTAAAAAGGTGACATCTGCTCTGTAAACATACATGTCAGTATTTCCCTTTTGAAAATAAATAATGAAAATAGATCACAAAAGTATTTAGTGTTTTCAGTTTGTACATTCTTTACATTTCTTTTGGACCTGAGGCAGAGAACTCGAAAAATGGTGAAGAAATAAATCTTGTTGGTTTTTGACTTATGCATAATAGGCTACTATAAAAGGGATTACAGATAATGTTAATACGTATTATTAATATAGGACTATTAACTTTATCCCACAGGGGAAACTATTAATAATGAGGTGAATAAACTGAACTATCATTGTAATCAACTGTCATCCATACGTATTAATTTTAATAATTTTTATAATAATTCATATGATTTTACATGTGGCCTGACAAAATCATGTCTATTGTTTGGTTTGTGAGATCCGAGATTGCGCTGCGCACACATACAAACATTCAGGAGGACACAAACTTGTTGTGAACCCTGCCCCGTGACTTTTATTAATAAAATAGCTTAGATACTGAATTGCAACATATTCATCAGCAAGGAGTAGGGTTGGGTACCGAAACCCGGTACCAATATGGCACCGGTACCTATGTAACCGTTATGTACTAGAACCGAATCAGAACGCAGATTTCGGTGCCATGCCTGAGCGATCGATTGAAATAACATTTGCACTCTCTATTCTATTTCTATTCTAATGGCCAATCCATCATTTTTATTTATTTATTTATTTTTTAATAAGTATCGGTTCAGGCACCGGAACCATTTTAAAAGTATCAATTTGGCACCGGTATAAAAAAAAAAACGACGATACCCAACCCTAGCAAGGAGAGGGTAAAATCACTGTTTAAGTAATTAAACTCACATGTTTGTAGAGAGACGCGCTGACGCAGGTTCACACACACACTTCTCTCTCTCTCGATCGAATAATTAATTCAAGTAGCTAAATGTTATAATTAATTAATTCAAATAAATTTTATCTTACCACATTATTTCATCTGTCTGATCTGAAGTGTGCAGAATACTGAGCTAACGAGCCGTAGCTTCGCGTCAGTCTTGCCTTCACGTCGTGGATTAAAATAGTTTAAAGTAGTGTATTCGCTCTTTAGCAGCAGTTTTTACAGCAATATTTAAATGACACCCTGGTCATTCTTGGTGTACCCAAAATGGTCCCACACTATCGACTTCAGTCATTTCTCTGTTGAAAATAAATGGATCGCTGTTTGGTTCCTCTGTCATAGTTAATCTAGTGTGTGTAGCAGATAGCCTCCGTGCCTCTGATAAGCACAGTATTTTAAGCTGGTGTAACTTTGTTTTCGTTTTACGCAAGTTGCAACTGTTCCGTTCTGTGCAACAGAAACACTCGGTGTAGCGGAGCCTTTACGATTAATTAACCATGACATTTTAAAGCGCGGTTAATTGTGAAACCGGTTAATCACTGCATCCCTATGCGGGGCCAGTGCGTTAACTGCGTAAAAATATTTTAATCGTGTTATTTTTTCAGAACTAATTAAGTTAACACGTTAAACTGACAGCCCTATATTAGGGCTGGACAATAATTCAATATCAATATGTATCGCGATGTAGTAAGTAGTCACAGAGTTTGCCCTCAAAGAAAAGAGTCCTAGTGCCAGGAGATGAAAGAAACCAACTGCCATCCAGTCCATAAAAGGAGAGGCATTCTTTTCCAAGATTCAGTCTGGAATCGACTTGACAAACTGTGATAATATCCTGGCTGGTTATAGTACATCCAGTGCAGTTCAACGCATACAAAAACATTCTGTGAATAATAACAATTCAATCAAACACTCTGAGAAAATAAATCCGAGGGTTTATTACAGACAGTTTCAACTTGTCCTCCCCCACTAGAGCAAGCATGGGCAGAAAACCACTTTTAGCACACTTCATTTTGACATGTCTTTCATTCATGTTCAATTGTCATGCGGCACAGACACCATTTCTGCATTCATCATGTTTACGGTCTAATTACGGCTCCTTCTGGAAAGACTGCCTGCTGCTAGAGAACTCAGCATGATACGTTGTACAAAACACTCTGAGAAAAATAGCACTGACAATTATTGGCTATTACTGATACATCAATGGCCAGTTTATCATCTACTGAAAAGAGCAGAGTACTTAGGCTGCATGGTTAGAACTGTCATCATTATTGAGACCAAGAACAGGGTATCTGCAGAGCTTTTAATATTAAATTTAAGATTTTACAGAACTATACAGAAAAAACCTACACAATCTCAAAATAAATAGTGTATCTTAGATACTTTATTAAACAGGGCTATGTATCACCGGCAAAATCACGATATCATACGTATCACGATACGGGACTGCACTGAATTTCACCTCAGCAGAATTGAGTAAAACAGCTGTTTATTAAACACTGCATACTATAGGGCCGTTGCTAACTACTAGCAGAACATGCACTTGACCTCTGCATTATGAAGGGTCTCCATAACTGTACCACAGTACAATTTAGGTAATGGCATGTGTTTCATGTTTACATTGTGCACTCCCCACCAAGTACAATATTCTGATTGTTTGAATCTTGTTTTTAAGCCCATAAAAAATTATGTACTCATTCTAATAAATTTATATTGTAATGTACACATTCTAATACATCAAAATCATCTTAACATTGCTGGTAGGTTATCATTGCACAAATCAACACTCTCTACATTTAAAAAATTAAAATTAAAATTAGAAGAGTTCTAAACTAATGCACGGTCTTCACTGTACCTCACGCACACACGTGTAGTCATTAGGTAGCGCTGCACGCGGACAGACATTCTTTTTAGTGCTCAGACAAACTTTTTAGCGCTGCCCCGCAATTTGATCAATAAAATAGCTTAATTGCTGAAGAGCTACATTATCTTTCTCAACAAGGAGCTGGTAACATTATCTTTTTTAAAGCAATTAAAGGGTTAGTTCACCCAAAAATGAAAATTCTGTCATTAATTACTCACCCTCGTGTTGTTCTGGGTCAGCGCCGCCACACGCTCGTGTCATGATACTGTCGTGAAGGCGCGTCCATAAGTATATGATAAACAGATTTCATCAAAAATATCTTAAATTGTGTTCCGGAGATGAGCGAAGGTCTTACGGGTTTGGAACAACACGAGGGTGAGTAATTAATGACAGAATTTTCATTTTTGGGTGAACTAACGTCTGTGCTCTTTGTATGTTAAATATGCATTTGCATGCACTTTATAGGGCTGGGAAAATAAATCGATGCTTCGCGAATCGAGAAATGATTCAGCATCGATTCTTAGATTTTCCGAATGCATTGCGATTCTTTCTTGAGTCGATTCTGAGCTTAGTTTTGAACAGTAGATGGCACTGCATGCTTTAGAAACAGCCGTACTCTGCTTGTTTCCAAATCCTTACACACACTTGAACCTAAAATAATCATACATAAAATTCGAAAAGGTTGACGCGAATTACAAGGGTGTTCACAGTGGGCTGTGTTTACATTAATCTCGCATCATAACAGCATTCTGAGCTGAGGTGAAATTAACATTACATGACTCGGCCGAACGCACAAGTGCTCTTTAGCACTCTTCTTCACGAGCATTTGAGTGTGTGGATAAAAACTAGATTAGAGCGTCATCTGCTGTTAAAAACTAAGCTCAGAATCGATTCCAGAGGGATCGCGATGCATTCTGAAAATCTCAAAATCGCTCCACGAATCGATTCTGCATTGATTTATCGTCCCAGCCCTAGTGGAGAGAGCGCGGGTACACATGGTTGCCAGGTTGACAAAGACAAGTAACACTAGGGCTGCTCGATTATGGCAAAAATCATAATCACGATTATTTTGGTCAATATTGTAATCACGGTTATTTAACACGATTATGAGTGGACCATATGATCAAAACTTTATATGAATGATTTATTTAAAGATAGTGATACATATCAAATATATATTTCCTGTAAATAAGTTTGCTATGACATCTACATTGTAGAGACCAGTGAAATTTCACAATTCTCAATTCCACAGAGTAAGCTAGGTAACTATTAGTAACAAACAAACAAAAAGTCCTCAAAATTATTGAAAATAATTAAATTGTCAGTAATAAAAAAAGCAAAGACACAAATGAAACAAACTGTGCTTTAAGGTTTTGTTTTATGCAAGTCTCAAGCAGTTAAAGGAACACTCCACTATTTTTTTAAATAGGCTCATTTTCCAACTCCCCTAGAGTTAAACAGTTGAGTTTTACCGTTTTCGAATCCATTTAGCCGATCTCCGGGTCTGGCGGTAGCACTTTTAGCTGTAGCTTAGCATAGATCATTGAATCTGATTTAGGGCTGCACGATAAATCGCATGCGATATTTAATGCGCATATAAGATGCGGGTTAAACATCGCATGCGATTTATCGTGCAGCCCTAATCTGATTAGACCGTTAGTTAGGAACTTTGCTGCCGTACCATGGGTGCAGCAGGCACAATGATATTACGCAGCACCTGAAAATAGTCCCCAGCACACTCTCTGTGCAAGCAGGTGGTCACGTTGGTTATGTTGACGGAAGTTAGCCTATTTTCAGGCGCTGTGTAATATCATAGCGCCTGCTGTGTACAGCAGCAAAGTTCCTTGATTATTACACCGGAATGAGAGTATAGTTCCTAGCCATATCGGCCTAGAAAATCGGCACTTTGCATTTTCCGTCGGTCTTAGTACATGATGTACCTACAGAAGAGTCAAGTTTTAAATAGGAAAAATATAGAAACTATGTCATTTATTTTCCCTCACGTTATTGAACCGTTACAATTTTGAAGAATGTTGGTATCCAAACAGCATTTTTTCTATTGACTTTAATTGTAGTTTTGTCCATACAATGGAAGTCAATGGGAAACCAAACTGTTTTCAGTTTCAATTAATGACTTCAACTGACTTGCTGCCTATCAGGTTTTGGAACAGGAAACATTTGGATTAGGCCTAACCTGAAGGCTGTACCAATAGGAGGCGGCAAATTTATGCTGCTTACACTGTAACAAATTGCTGTAAAAATTACAGAAATATTTTACAGCAGCAGGCTGTTTTTCTAATAATACAGCATATTGCTGTAAACTGCAATGCATTCTGGGGTCGCGTGACGTTTGACGCAAATGTACTGTAAATTTCAAATCTACAGAGGTGGGATCTTCAAAGGTCGACATTCGGGAGCAGCAAGAGGAGTGATTCACAACTGGTAAGTGACTTATTTCAGTTTTTTTATTTTTCATGTTTGGTAACTGTAGTAGTATATGAAGGTATCTACATTCGTGGTTCATATTGGTAACCCCGGATTCACGCATACTCCGTCGACGGGGCGCGAGGGAGACTTGCGCGGGGTTTCGGGAGCGTGGGCGCGGTAGGATTTCACACATTACCCGGCCTCATAGCGGCATTGGGCAGAAAATCTCTGGGTTCCTATTTTAAGAATTTCATGTTTCAGTGACAACAGTTGATATTCACGGTAACCGCGTGTTGATCAGCACACTTTGTCGTGATTATTTGAAATCCAATTTGCAGTAATCTGTTAACACGGCGCCAAAATGAAAACGCGTGCTAAAGTCTCGCGACACGCGGTCAGCGGCAGCCCGGTCACGGAGGATGTGTGTGCCGTGCTGAACGGTGCTGTTAACTTAACCAGCGAGATGTGTACTTGAGGACCTCTGCTAATTTTCGTATTGTTTGTTTGTAATGCCTCTTTTTAACTTGGTTTAAAAGAATGAGTTAATCCAGCCCAACTTCCTGTCTGGCCTTGCCACTCTGTTCGCAGCATACTACATATTCACCCTGGAGGACCAGGAGGAGACAGCCGGTGCCTTGGACATTCAAAGGTAATAGTTTAATACTTACAGTATCAGTAACGTGTGTGTGTGTATGTGTATGTGTGTATATATATACACACACACACACATATAATATATATATATAGCATACTACCAATCAATATATATATACACACACACACACATATAATATATATATATAGCATACTACCAATCAAATGGACAGTAAGATTTTTAATGTTTTTTTTTTTTAATAATTCTCTTCTGCTCACCAAGCCTGCATTTATTTGATCCAAAATACAGCAAAAGCAGTAATATTACTATTTAAAATAACTGCTTTGTATTTGAATATATTTTAAAATGTAGTTTATTCC